>NC_092343.1:46956842-47270657 GCF_046630445.1 Rutidosis leptorrhynchoides
GATGCAGAGGGAAGACATTTTACCCTTCATGCATGTGACTCATAATACATTATTATCTAATTATGCCTTTTTTATTTTACTATATATCTTGGTCGATTCAATTAATTTTTTATTCTTTTTTATTAGTGTATGAAAAAATTGTAACTAAAAGTTTGACTCATGTCTTGTAGCAGCGAATATTGATGGATTATTTAAAGGTTCCTATTTTAATGTATCAAATGTTGCAAGGACCATCAATTATAATGGAATATGACCATTTTGAACCGATTGTTAAGGTTAATTTTTATGTACGTTATGTATCTTTTCGTGTAATAAATTACTCCGTACCATTTTTCGTGTAAAATGTACATTAGATTACGTTTTACCTGTAGATAATACTAAAAATTGAAGCTACTAATAGACCTAACCATTTGTAGAATGCAACATGGAAGAAAAGATTGACTGAAGATGATTCACATCTCAGTACAGATAAATGTCAAATGTCATGTTTCGACATTTTAAACTCCTCATTTTCAACTGATTTAAATATTTTTTGTTTGTGCTATATGATTTTTTTATTTTATTTTTTGGATTGTGTTTTTTATTTGTATAACTTTCATCAAGTATAACACAAAGAAAGAAATTTAAACTTAAAGTTGACAAACAAAGACTTTCAATAGTTGAAACAAGACATTGGGCGGAATAATTTCGATAACAAATGTCCAAGTACAAGGGGTGAAAAGAAATACAGAAGAAAACCTTAAATTATTTCGCATATACAATGTTCTTTCATAATTTTGGCAAGCAGAAAAACAAATTAGCAATTACTAAATCACAATAGTTGAAAATTCACATTTTGACTGCATTGTGCTCGAATTCTTGTCAGAGTTCAAAAATATCAATCTGCAACTGTACTACAGTTCTTATTAATAATAATTTCTACTTTTATATTTATTTCATGTTTAATATGTAAGAGTTTCAATTCATTGATGTTGAAATTCAGTTACTTTCCTTTGGCACCATCGAATCAGCATCCATACGTTCAAGGATCCTGCGGGCTTCTTCTTCTGTAGCTGGAACCACTTTTCGAATTCTAAACCCATTGTTGTTGGCTTTAGCCTCTGGACGCACAGTAAATGTGAAGTAGAATGTGTTGGAAACCTGAACACAAATAAGTAGACAAATGACATTTCCATTTATATTTCCACACTTTGTGATTCTTCTAGCTAACGATAACTTACTTTTTGTTATTTACTAATTACTTTGTTTCTTTTGCAATAAACGACTGGTGGGTTGCAACCAAAAGCCAATAAAGACTTCTCAAAATGCTGATCGGATTTTAGTAGCAAGAGCAATATTACTAATGGATTGGCTTAATGGATTGGCTTTTAGATGTTTGTTTTTCAGTCTGCAGATCTTATTATGTTTTATGTTTGCGCGCCCGCAAACGTTTTTGTCTGCAAACTGTTTGTTTTTTCTAAAGACATAAAATATAATAAAGTCTTGTTCTGTCTGCAAACTCGCATACATAGAAATATGCTTCTAAGTGCTTCAGACAAAATTAAGTTATATTGCAGACACAAAAAAAAACTGTCTTCACTATTCAGAGACCTTTAGGCAACATCTTTTCTACAGACATAGAGAAGACTGACGCCCAAAAATCCCAGATCTTCAGATAAAAACATTTTAAAAAACAAACAACACCTTAGCCTTTGACAAACTTAACGACATGAGTCTTTTTTGGCATACATACACCACATCATCTTACTCGCAAATCAATTATTTTAGAAATATTTATATATAAAAGTCAACGTTGGTCAACGTTCGTCTCGACCTTTCAAGGTCGAGACCAACTCAAGTCTTTTTCAACCTTGCATACAGACAAATTATTCTCGTAAGTTGCATGCCTTGCAAGTCTATTGCCACACTCAAAAGTCTGAAGTCTTTAAAAGTAAAGTCCAGGTCCAGCTCCGGGTCGGAGAATATAAAAACTTTCCAGCTTGTTTATGAAGTGTTTACCAATCTATATTCCGCAATACCCAAAAAAGGGTAAATTTTCGGTATCACTCTGTTCGATAGATAAACATTCTATTATTGATTAATTTATTTATTTAGTGAAAAATGGAGAACCTTGCAGGTGCTCAAAGAACTACCTCTTGGCATCTTCACGTTCCACTAAATAAATAACAGAATCTTTGTCTATCTAACCAAGAGATAACAAAAATTTACTATTTTTCCGGTATTGCTGAATATAGATCGGAAACATTTCATGAACAATATTCGCCGATCCGGAGCTGGACTTTACTTTTAAAGACTTCACGTTTCTAACGATTTGTTGATAATTATGTTGTTTTTGTTGATATTATCTACAAGAACGATTACTAGTTTGCAGTCAGAAAATTTTAGGAGGCATATTAGGATTTTAGATTCATAAGAAAGCTAAAAATTTAGAGTAAAACGAACCTCACTAGACCTCAGTTCGGGCCTTGTAACGTGTGCAACAACCTCGACATTAATTAAAGGTTGTTCTGCATGTTCAAATTCTGTATAGAGGACACACGACTTGAGACGCAGGAAATCACCAACATCCACCTGACAAAAAAAAAAAAAAAGATTTACAATACTAACAGACACACAAGCTTAGCCTGTTAGTGGTTTTTTTGGGGGCAATTCTACCCGTTTACATGTGTGAGGGTCGATCTCGGCTAATGATTAAATCCATGTATTCTGATGATTGGATCCATCATGAACCTTTTTAAAGGTGGCAAGATAAGCAGGTTTATATACGGGTCAAGAGTGAGGAAAATTTTGGTACGCATCAAAACCGGAAGGGGCAAAGTGACCAGAAACACATTTTGTCAAAAATATGTGTCAAATATGATCATGAAATAAATAAAAAATTACGCCTTTAGTCCATGTGGTTTACCCCAGATTACGCGGCTGGTCCCTGTACCTTTTTTATGGTGGTTGGTCGTTGTGGTTTACACAAATAACGTGGGTGGTCCCTGTCTTCAAATAAATCCGTTAATTCATGACATGTGTTGCGCACATGAGGGGTATATTCGTCAAAAATTTTGAATAAAACAATTTAAGGGGTCAATGAATGAAAACTGGCTTTATTAAGTAACGTTTGAAATAAGCTACTCACAGGTCTTAGAAAGTCAACATGGTCAACTTCAAGAAAATGGGGCATCAATCCAGCAAAAGCATACGCTGTCGAGAAAGCCAACTCAAACGCTCGATGCATCAAAAACCCTCCAAAAATGCGCCCGTGTAGGTTTCGTTGTTGCGGTTGGCATATCAACGAGTTTTCAAGACGAGTATCTTTAAGAAGAATGCTATCTCGATTTGCCAATGCAGGCATGTCACAAAAAATACGTCCTTCGGCCAATAACAAGTCAAGTCGGTTTTTATCACCATTTTCAACCCCTTTTTGTTCTAATTTCTTTAATTTTCTCAACTCGTTTCTTGCTTCTGCATCTTTGTAAAGCAACTTTTCTGTCTCTGTTTCTGGTGAGAGTCGATTCACCGGGGCCGCTTTCCCGGTTGTGGAATCACGGGCCACAAATATAAAGTTAGCCGTTAAAGCTACGGTTTCTGAAATATTATCGACATCTGCAATAAAATGAATAAATAATTTTTTTTTTTAAAAAGAGAGATTTGACATTTGTAAAACCATTTATTTTCTATAAAAACTAAAGGTGGTAAAATGGGCGGTTTGGGTAAAAACACAAACGGGTTAGGTTGTTTTGCGGGGTCCACATGGGTCAGGTGAAATTGGCCCTGCAACATCTTTTATTTAATATTATTACAACTAGTGTGTCATTAATGATCACATAAGTCGTATTTTTAGTGATAATATAACTCAATGAATACAATTATTTAGGATTTTTTGTTCATTTAAAAAGATTACTTCTGATGGCTTTTGACCTAATTTAAGTGATCACTTTTAAGCTTTCTTTTATACTTATTTGGCCTGTTTGACAAATATAACCTGAACTGACCCGTTCATAAGTTGATCAAACTGTTCATTTGCTGAGGAAGCTAAGGAAATAACTGTTCAAGCAATTTCCATTTATTTCTTTCCAAATTCTAAAGTTAAATATATGTGATTTAAAGTCACAATATCACAAAAATTAGTTAGTGTTCACAAAAACTTCATGATTCAAATTTTCTAATTAGTTTCAAGTTCTGGTTAATGGAAAATAGAAATGGTGGGTCCTCGAGGTTGATTGTTGTAGTCCGTCTTATGTTCTTCGTTTGGTTTCTTTCCTTGTATCTCCATGTTTTTTCTCGGTTTTTGTTTGATTAGTTTGTTTGTAGTTTTTTTTTTTCGGGTGGTTAGGGAGGCTCGTTTATAGATAGATTTTGTGTAGATTGTTGTTTTTATGTGCGAGCTTCCCCATTTAACCATGTCCTTTTGTATTCTCTGTTGAGGGCGTTTCCCTTTGGAAAACGACCTCGTTTCTATATGAGTTTTCGTTTTTTCGCCAAAAAAAAAAGTTACAAGTTCTATTGTAGGCTTTTAAAAACCAGGTTATGTTATTCTAAGAACACTAGTCTAATGAAATGCATATTAATATAACCCAATTACCCAAGTATCATTAACTTTAAGCAACAAACTAATGAAATAAACGTACCAGTGGATAACTGTATGACTTCAAGTTGGACCTCAATGGAAGACCTCCCGACCCATATAACCGCACCAGCCATTTTCAGATCACCGTCAACACTAATCGTTTTCTTAAGGATCATTTTGTCGACAGATGCAGTAACTAGCAATAGAGGCCTTGTCATACTATCATCATCAGAGCAATGCTATTTTCACACAATACAATAACAAACACATAAATACTTCAATCAGTAAAAGCTAACGTTGCTCAACAATTCTTATCCAACTGATTAAGCATTGGACAAATACTTCATCTTTTTATAACTAATGTTTAAGCATTGGACAAATATTTCATATAACCATATCAATATTCCATTAATAATGATAAAGAGGGAACTTAGATGATCATAAATCTATGTCAAAAGAATGTGAGAAATTATTTTAAAAATCAGCCCCAAAAGTCAAAACCCACAACAAAGTACCCATATGAAAATACACATAAAGACATGAACTTTATAACAAACATAACAAAAGCAATGTGGGAAATAATTATGAAAAGCCACCCCAAAACATATACTCATATGAAAATACACATAAATATATGAGCTTTATAACAAACAAAAGCAATGTGGGAAACTACTATGAAAAGCCACCCTAAAATCCCCCCAAAAAAAAAAAAATATCAGCCATATGAAAAAACACATAAAGACATGAACTTTATCATAAAGACATGAACTTTATAACAAACATAACCAAAAAAAAAAAAAAAGTCAATACCTTGACCGAAATGGTGCCAGCTAAGGCATCAAGATCTTCAAGCAATTTCCCAATTCTAACCTCATTACAAGGATCCCTATATTGTTCTCTCAATATATAATCAGTTGAAAAATTGTATAAAATAGTTGTTCTGCTTTGTGATGGTGTTCTTGTAAGCAATTCACTTTGTGGGGGTGCATCTTTGGGTGGGTCAAGAAGTCTTTCAAAGATTTTAGACCTAGTTTCCCATAATGCAGCTGTAACAGGTGAATGATACATACCTGGCCATAAACTTAATGGTTTTCTAAATGATGAGTTTTCATCATCTGCCCTTGGTGAACTCTCAAATGGTGAAGTAAATGTTGATTTGATACTGATTGTGTTGTAATCCATTTGATTAATAAAAAGGGGTTGTACAAATTTGATTAGGGTTTGGTGAAATTGGTGATAAAGATTGATAATTTTACTTATCGGCAACAAAGATTGTTAATTTGACAGAAAATGAGGATGGGTTTGTGCAGGGAAGTTAAATTATGTCAATTGTTCAAGAATTGGGGAGAAAATACTCGTTAATTAAAAATTATGGTTAGAACATGGTAAACGGCAATATTCCAGACACATTTGGGGAAAAAGTAGGTAACATTTGCATTGACAACTCCAAAGTATGCAAAATGTTACCCTATAGGCCCCTTGACTATTTAGGCTTTTGTCACCTATTTGACCTTTCCCACTATTGTAGTACTACTTACTATTTATTTTTTATTTTATTTTTTAAAAACCTAATAAAATAAAATTAATAAAATTAATTAAACATTAAACAATAAAAGAAAACATGAGTCCTAACCAACAACATCCTAAATAAAATGAAACATGGTGAAAATTTATCAAACGCAACCGTAAACACCTAAGAACCGGCTACACTACACTACACCATTCTCACATGCTTAAAAGCAGTGTTGTAAAAAACCCGATTACTCACCGATTAATCTCCGATTAATCATTTTTAGGAGCAATCCGTTTCGATTTTCAAAAATCCGTTTAATTAAACGGTCAACGTCAATTGATTGATCAAAATCGAATTTGGTAATCAAAGTCACTCAAAGTCAAAAATGGTTAACATTTTAACATGAATTTAAACTAGAATTTATAATTTTGAAGTAAAATGAACAATTTTAGACAACTATGTTAAAAATGATCTTTATATTTATGATTTTAGTCTATAGTTACACATATAATTATTAAAATTTAATATTTAAATGTATACAGTACAATCCGATTAATCTCCGATTAATCCCCGAATTGCCGATTAATCCTTCCAAAGTCCCGACCAATTAATCCCCGAATAGCGAATTTTGCAACCTTGTTCAAAAGACAACAGCATGACCCCTCAAACCTGCAAGCATCCGAAAAAACATATGTAGTACGTGTTAGATCACTCCCCTCATCAAATGTTATTATGACCCTCCTCCGTAACATGAATTGCATGGCCTCCATGTTTGGTGAAAGCTCAATAATAAAGAAAAGTGAGGCCACTTATTTCTTTTTTATTTCGTGTGTATAATAAATGTATTATTGATAAGTGTATGTTTCATATATATACGGAGTATTTAGTTATTCAATTATGAATAATAGTGCTTCAGTTTTTCTTCAATGAGTTGACGTAGTGCTCAACTGTCACTTTTTCACGTCGTGAATTAGAGTGCTCTATAGTCACAATTGAAGATAGAGTGCCACATGTTGATCGACCAGTGTTAGATTGAGACGGAGGGACTACAATTTTAGCGGATATGTTAAAAGGGAATATGAGAATATGAATAACTAGCCATCACAAAGCATATAACCTACATTTTACTAGTTTATTGCCACTATCAATTAAATCTTACACAACGATGGTAACATTAAGCTCAAGTTAATAAAGTCAACTACTTTAATGAAGATTCTAATTCTAATTTTAACCTAACCACCCCAAACTAAAAGTACACATAGTTTCATGTGTGTTCTTGTTGAAGTTGTACACCCTCTGTCCCATATCAATAGTCCACCACTCCACTTTTCCTTTTTCGTCCATTCTAAATTAATAGTCAACTTTCATAAATGAAAAAGAATAATTGGTTAAAGTACTTTTATACCATTGCTTTATCTAAATAAGACAAAAGTATAGGTAAAAAGTAATTGGTAAAACTGTAAATTAGGGAAAAAGTAACAAAAAGTGTTTCACTCTGGGTAGAGAAATGACTTGTCTTTATTCTCGGATAGGGAAAGGATTGTCTACATCTCACCTCTCCATACACCACTCATGTGGTATTGGGTTTTGTTATTGTTGTAACAAAAAGTACATGTGATAGACATTTTTTTTTTTAAATTGTGTGTTTTTTGTCTGTAGACTATTAAATTGAGACGGAGGGAGTACTAAAAATGAACAAGTTACAAAAATAGCAGAATTTAACTAACCATAATATATGAGCTGATTATGATACTGCAAACTAACTGTTATAAACATAAGAACTCTAAGAAAACTTTATACATATTATAACTAGCTTTCGCAGCTCGAACATCAACTCCTCCTTGCTTCAAATACATATTAATTTCCTCTTAAAATTCGGTTACATACAACAAATTTAAAAACCTATAGTTCTTTAACCCATATATAATCACTAATAAAGCATTTATTCAAACATCAAACTTCATATAATTACACAACGCTTACATAATCGCTTACGATTTTACCTTATCAATCAGTACTTTCTAGTCTCCCGAGAAACAATGAGTTCTATGTCACCATCACCAACATCAGTAGGCATCATAATCTCATCATCAGCTGAAAAATGATAATGCTGACCAATCGCACGTAAAAGTTGGTAAACTTCAAACATTGTGGGCCGTTCTTTATGATTATCTGGCAAAACACAATTACACGCGAGCTTAAGAACCTGAAAAACCTCGTTTTCGACACCTTTTCCGACCAATGAATCGTCAATTGCATCATGAAGTTTCGATTCTGCAGATAAAATCGACATCCATTCGACTAGATTACCTTTAAAGCTTTCGGGCGCTTTACTCACATGGGTCGGTTTCTCACCCGTTACTAATTCAAGAAGCACTACTCCAAAACTATAAACATCACCTTTTGGTGTGGCTACAAGCGTCCGCGCGTATTCGGGTGCTACGTACCCGATATCGCCGAATTCACCGTTCACGAAAGTACTCAAATGAGTATCGACCGGGTTCATAAGCCTAGCGAGCCCAAAATCAGATATTTTGGGCTCGAATTCATGATCTAACAAGATGCATTTTGAACTTATGTTTCTATGAAGAATGCGCGGGTTGCAGTTATGGTGCAGCCATGCGAACCCTTTGGCTGCACCGACTGCAACCTTTAGCCTCATAGACCATTCCATATGTTTTTTCTCATCGGTTACGAGATGCAAATTATCATGTAAAGTACCGTTCGCCATGTATTTGTAAACTAAAAGGCGTTCTTGTTTCGTGACACAAAACCCTAAAAGTGGGACGAGGTTACGGTGTTTAACGCTACCGAGTGTAGCCATTTCGGACGCAAATTCCTTTTCGGAGTGTTGAGTATCTTGCAATCTTTTGATCATTAGCGAGCTTCCGTCTTCGAATATTGCTTTGTATAATGAACCCGTTCTTCCTGATCCAATGATGTTACTTTTGCTAAAACTGTTGGTAGCCTTCATTAAATCACTTAATCTCATCTTCGAAACTGGATTATCAAACATTGAGAGCTGCACACGTGTCAAAAGGTTTAGTACATTTGATTTGACAATAACAAGAATCGAAATGAGCAGATAACTCAAAATAACTAGGCACAGGTGGCAATTTCGACCTAATTACGTTTATTTGGGTTGAACGAAACTATTTTTTTTACTCAAACTAGTCAAAGGGGTGAAATATTGCATACATAGCTTAAAAAGAGAAAAAAAGATTGAAACTTAACAATGTTGGTAGTCATACATGGCACACTAATAGTGTGTATAAAATTGGAGTATCACATTTATACAAAAATTGTGTGTTTAAAACCCAACCCGGCCCCAAAATTACACATTTTAACCTAAAGCCATTACGACTTGTTACTCATATAAAGTTGTAAGGTTTTTCCCTGTTCTGGTTATCCGGGAGGGCAAGTATTCTGACCCCATACTGAACCACCCATCTTTTCAAAAGGGTAGTATAGAAGAATATTTAACTTGAAAGAAAATGGGTCAAACGGGTCAAGAGTTAGCAAGAGTGTACGATAACACCTATTCAAAAAACTATATGATCTTCAAAAGGATGTAACTTTTAAACCGTTTTTGGACCTAATATATGTTTATGGTCAATAATCTTGCCTTAATGGTTTTCGTTCCTTTGATACTTCGGGCCCATTTATTTTCATCGGGATCCTCTTCCTTCTTTCTAACAACTTTATGCATAAAGAACATCATCCCGACACCTATGATTAGCACCGCAAACGTAGCACCGCCAATTGCCGCCCCGATAATCACACCCGATTGTTTTTTCTTACTTCCTTCACAAGGAGTTAAAGGCTTCCCACATAACCCTAAATTTCCAGCATAACTATCTGCTGAAACATTAGGAAAGTTTGGAACTTGGCCCGTTAAACGGTTATTTGCAACATTAAAGTCCTTAATACGATCAAGTTTGCTCAAATTTAACGGAATCTGGCCCGTAAATTGATTGTGATCGAGCTTAAGAACGTTAAGAAACGAACAGTCACTGATACTCGCCGGGATCTCACCCGAAAAACTGTTAAACGAAAGATCAAGACTCGTTACAAACTGAACAACATCGGTCATGTTGTTAGGAAGCGGCCCGTCAAGATTATTGCTTGAAAGATCCAAACCCGTTAACGCAGTACAGTTTTTTAGACCCATTGGAAACCGACCCTTTAAACCCATATCGGAAAGTCGAATATTTAGAACTTTACTCTCGTCAATATGCCAACATTCGACACCTGTAAATCTACAAATGAAACCTTCAGTTGTGTTACTGAAATCCCATGTAGTTAACAGATTTTGTGGATCTTGAAGTGATTGTTTAATGGATCTTAGGCAATCGATGTCACTTTGAACAGCATTACTATACCTACTGGATATAAGCATCCATAGAAACACAAGAATTATCGTTCGACTATTGAGTGGCATTCTGCTTGTCCCTTTTGCCTTTTGCCTAAAATTATCCAGCCATGTAAAAGTCAAGTATATCTCTCATAAAGTCAATATACTCAAACAAAAAAGGACCAACAAACCAAAAAACCTAAAAACCTAACTCAAAAAATCAAATGGAGTAACAAATATTACCAATCATAATCACCTCAAGAACAATATGTACCATTTCTGAATGCTTTACATAACTTAAAGTAATAATTCAATATTCAATATGTATATATATCAACAAAATTGAGATATCATAAACTCTAATCAAATAACACTCAATCAGTTCTGTATCCTCTACAATCAACAAAACCTCATAATCAGCTAGAAATCCATATGAGCTCCATTAAATTTCAGATTAAGTCAAGATTTTTAGCAGCTATAATAATAATTTATCAAAACTGTATTCCCACAAAGTAGCAACATTTACAAAAGAGAACATCAAAATGAATTCAACTAATCTAAGATTCCATATGAATCCCATCAAACCCATAACCAATTTAGCATAAAGTCAAGATTTTTCCCAGCTATAAGACTTAATCAAAACTGTATTCCCACAAATTAGCAACACCCACAGAAGAAAACATCAAATGAACTCAACTAATCAAAAACCCATGTGAATCCCATCAAACCCGCATCCAAATCAGCATAAAGTCAAGATTTTTAGCAGTTATACGCCTATACTACTCAAATCAACACTCTATTCTCACAAAATTAGCAACAAACCCAGAAAACAAAACATCAAAATCAACTCAAATAACATAAAACCCATATGAATTCCAGCAAACCCACATCTAATTTCACATAAAGTTAAGATTTTTAACATATAAAAAGAAACAAAATGACAAAAAGGTGAAAAAGCTTACAGAGTGAGATTCAAGATCTTCAACATGTATGAATGAAAAATGAAAGAGTGAATTAATGGGTGTAAGAAAAAAGTGATGTTGCTAATCGGGTCAAAGAAGGAAAGATATCATGAAGTTTTCAAAACGACGACTAATAATGAGTAGTGCTTGACTCGAAATTGTTTTGTTTTGTTACTATTTGTGAAATGCGTGTGAAGTGATGACTTTTTGGGGATTTTTAGAGTGTAATTTGGTCCTGAAATTTGTAAATGATGACTGACTTATAATCTTTCAAAGTTGTGATCATTTTATCATGTACGGTTGTGTGGTGTGTGATAATGTATATTTTTACTTAAAATTATACTTTGGGTATTTAATTTAATTATGTATATGTATATATGTATTATATGTATTTGATGCAAGTAATAATTTAACATTAGAATTTAGGAAGCCAAATATAAAGATGGAATTTCATGTGTGTGCTCTTAAAACATTATTTATGTAGTGATTTTATATATACTTAAGTATATATACTATCTGAAAATTGAATAATTTTAAAGGTGACCCCAATGATAAATATATTGGATGAATCATGTGACTTCAACAAATCAATTAAATAAGTTGGTTTGTGTAACGAAATTTTTTTAATAAATCAATTTTTATTTTAAGAACATAAATTTATAATATCAAATGACCTTTATCTTAACATATTTTAGATATCAACTAGTGTTCGAACCCTCGCTTCGCGCCGGGGGTTCGGTTTTTAATGTATTTTATTGCATTTAGTTTGTAAAATTTTTTTGTGGCTAACGATGATGTCGTTGAAGCGCAACTCGAGTCGAACTAAAAGGTATAACCCGTGAAAGATTTAAATGTTATCTAAAATTAACAATATATGTGCATCTCCGCCTTTCGCTATGGAGTTGTCGACTTTTAAAAATTTAACGGAGAATTAACGTGTATGATATTTAGCGTTTTTTTAAAAAAGCACTCGTTTTGCGTATAGCTAGTGACATTGTGTTCCTAAAATTATTTCGAGTTTAACGATGGTGGCGGAAATATTTAACTCGTTGCGAGTGCAAAGATATGGCCCGTTGAATATTTGGGTGGAGTTTGTTTAAGATTTTTTATGAGAATGGTTAATTGAAACTTTACCCCCTGTTTGGGGGGTGGATTTGATTTTTTGAATAAAGTGTGGGGTGTTTGTGGTTGAATTTTGAAGAAAAAAAGGGCGAAAAGTCGGAAATACTCCTGGATACTATTCATTTCCCCTATGTAATTTAGAGTGTAGGTATAATAACTCTTTATATGAAACCTTTTGAGTTGAATTTTAGTTTTTTCTTTTAATATAACTAAAAAAATTATCAATTAATATAGGTAGATAATAAAATTGATATAAACCTAGTGGTAGTGAGGTGTGAGCAACTAAATTTCTTTGGTAAGATAAATAAAATGCTGTCAATATTTTATTTATTACATTAATTACTCTTTAACGATATTTCCACTACAAATTTGATAAGTTCACCGTTATAGATTTCTATTTATCCATAGTACAAGGTAAATTCATCAAATATAACTATAAAAAATATCATTGTGACCCTTTACTAAAAAAGAGGTAAATACTTCTGACAGTTCTGAGTATCATATGTACCTAAGTCTTTAACTTTCAAAATCAATTTTGTATTCAAAATATTGCTTGATAAAGTTTGACCCTATCAATCTTGACTAATATATAAACAAACTCAAATGACTCCATAAAAATCTTCACCATGAAATATCTAATCTGATCTAACTAACCAATGTAGCAATAGCTCGGTGGTACTCGGTACCTTTAAAGCTGCGAAGCTGCGACTCACCATGTGGAAGCTTGAACCTAAAACAGGCGCAAGTTAAATCTCCACTCGCGGCAAGAATGTACAACTCTTGTGATAGTGGGATGATGATTGCTCCTGTCACATATGTGGGGGCCCGGTGGAGGTAATTTTCCGGCATCCGACTCTTTCGGAGTGGGTCTGGTGGGTTTCCAAAGAAAACACAGGGTCAAGGTGTCGCTGCCAAATATACACACTCATTTATTTCGACAAGTATTTCTGTAACTATTTATAATAGAAACATTAATTAACAATCACATTTAACATTTATGTAATAAATCAGAAAGCAATGAATAACATTATTGCACATTGATCTAACATAGAGTCTATTCAGGATGTCTCGATCGTGACTCGATAATTGCAAAACGGGATAATTACCCGAGGAAAAAATGTGTTCACGATGTCTCGATTATATCTCATTTGTCACATCAACACTGAAACAACCCTCAAAACAGACATGGTGGGAGATACTCGTATTAGTTAGTCACTGCTTTTAAACTTACAAGGGACTTCAATTTCTTTATACAATTCGAGGTCGGACGGTTCGTTGCTTGTATCTAAAGATTACATGTTTTGCTCGTTGCCCAACTCGCCCATTTTACCACCACTACCACCTTTTGTTTTAGTTTGATCTAAAATGTTACTATGAAAGAAAACCGACTAACAAAATTTGATTTTTGACTTGTTTGATCCATTCAACCTGTTTTTACACAATCATGATTAACATTCAACATGTTTTCATTATGGCTGTTCTTGTGAATTTACCTAAATGACTCTTTAGACAATTAGACTTAAGAGGCAAAGTATAACCCAAACTGACCCATTTATCTATAGCTAGGTCTAAGTTGCCACCTCTACTTATGAAGTTACGGGTTGTTTGTTTGTGCTTCTAAAGATGATAATCACTTGATTCAAAATAATGCTACCTTTTTCTATATTAAGTAGTTGCCCCCTCTGATGGGAAAATGGTCACAACGGGCAAACTACAAAGCGGAAACAAACCCGTTTGACAAGCATTTCCCGACCCGTATGAACCCGTGAGGAAACTAACAAATAAGGTATACCACAATCACCACAAATCAGCCCCAATTCTGTCCCAAATCAGCAAATACGAAATAATAAAGCACACACAATACACACGAGACTTTTTATGTGGAAAACCCCTCAAAATCGAGAGTAAAAACCACGGGACTCGTAAGCCACTTAAATTCCACTATCATCAACAAGGAGAGCAATACAATAATCCTTCTCTAGATCAACTAGAGGTATACAACATCATCATACTCTTGAACAACAATAATCAACAAGTATATGAAGAAATTAAAGACAAAAGAGTAATAACATCACCCAAAATTCTGCTACTGTTCGACCTGCTGTAACTTGAGCTACAGACCTCTTTAGACGAATTCAACGGTTGAAAACCTTGGCACTGATGTCAGGAAGACACAGCCCAAATTTGATGAAGATTCAACGGTTAGATCTTCGGGGATCGTCTCTTTTCTGTCCTGCTGTCACTGTAGACGGAAATGGAGTTTTTTTTCACTCTTTTTCTTGATCTCAATCTGATCTCTCTTTCTCGTATCAATTGAAGATAGCTGGACACAATTCAAAATAATGCCCTCAAATGTTTGACCAAGTCAACAAACCATTTGGGCCTAAATTGTTGGGCTTTAGACTTTGGGTTAAAGCTTCATCATATTGGAAACCCACTAATAAACCCAACAAATCTCCCCCTTTCCAATTATGAGGAAGAGTTCGCCATCCCGGCGATCGAGCAACATACCTTGAGCTTCTCACTTGCTAAAGCCTTTGTAAACATGTCGGAACCATTATCATCGGTGTGAACTTTATCAAGTTCAAACGAACCATCTTCAAGGCGTTCTCTAATCCAATGATACCGCACATCTATATGTTTTGTCCGCTTATGATACATAGAATTTCTAGCCAAATGAATCGCACTCTCATTATCACAAAGAACCACATATCGTGATTGCTTAAACCCAAGGTCTTGTAGAAATCTTTTCATGCACAGTAGTTCTTTGCACGCTTCTGTTGCTGCCATATACTCAGCCTCGGTTGTAGACAATGCAACACACTTTTGTAACCTTGATTGCCATGAAACTGCTCCCCCGCGAAAGTCATCAAATATCCAGAAGTGGATTTCATGTTATCTTTGTTTCCTGCCATATCTGAGTCTGTATAACCAACAAGCATCGGCTTTCCATTTCCAAATGTGATACCCAACTTTGAAGTACCTCGTAAGTATCTCATAATCCATTTAACTGCTTCCCAATGCTTCTTACCCGGATTTGACATAAACCGACTAACAACACCTACCGCATGAGCTATATCAGGCCTAGTACACACCATAGCATACATCAAGCTACCAACCGCTGAAGCATATGGAACTTTATCCATCTCCTCAACATCCTCCTTTGAAGTAGGGCAATCTCTATCTGTTAGCTTAAAGTTGTTAGTAAGAGGAGAACTAACCACTTTAGCATTCTCCATGTTGAATCTACTAAGCACCTTTTCAATGTATTGCTCTTGTGATATATGTAACGTCTTAGCACCTCTATCTCTAAAAATCCGAATGCCAAGAATCTGTTTTGCTGGTCCTAAGTCTTTCATAGCAAAAGACTTGCTCAATTCTCGCTTCAACTGCGCAATTCTTTTCATATTTTTACCAACAATCAACATATCATCAACTGATAATGCTAAAAACGAACATATATTTCATAGCATTATGTGACGATCGCTCCAAATCCATATGGACGAACACGTCATTCATTGATTTCATTGCGAGGTATTTGACCTCTATGTGATACGTTTTGTAACATTGCATTCGTTTGAAAAGGTATTTCATAAATGAATATATAAATTCCAGGTTTTTTTACATCTGATGATTCCTACGTATAGACAATCACCATTTAAATGGTTTACAATAATACATCTGTTGACAATACAGTCAAAATAAGATACATGGTAATGGTTTGATGAATGCAAGTTTCTTGTATATAGCATGTATGACTCCAAGCACATAACTTGTATCACGTATGAGCAAACAGCGGAAGACTTCTAGAAACCTGAGAATAAACATGCTTCAAGTGTCAACACAAAGGTTGGTGAGTTCATAGTTTTAATATTACACATAATCCGTATATCAATGTGGATTACAAAAGTTCAGTTGTTTTATTCAAAACGTTTATCATTATGTTTTAAATAAAAGGTGGATCACAAGATTTCAGTTGTTTCATCCGAAACGTTTATCAATCGGTTCTACAAAATTGAGCACCCTGGTAACTAAACTTTAATGCTTATATAATTTGTACCCTTTGTATAATCATCTTAATAATACACGCAAACCAACGTGTACGCTTCTCAAATAGCATACGTCCGTTAAAAGGCTAGTGCTCTAGCTCGGACGGGGATATCAAGCCCTATGGATCCATATACTACTACTCGCGCCCACCAGTTCTTATAACCAGCAGTTACTAGTTACCAAAGCTAAGGGATTTTCGGTTCAAACTCGGTGTAGAATTAAGTATGTACTTGTATCCATTGTGTTTAAAATAAATTGCATATATTCTCAGCCCAAAAATATATATTGCAAAAGCAATTAAAAAGGGAGCAATGAAACTCACACATATAAATATTGTAAACCAGTTAATAAAGCATTTGCATGTATTCTCAGCCCAAAAATGTAGAGAGTAAAAGGGATCTTATGAAACTCACACAAATCAGTTTTAGTTTTTGTATTCATTTCATAAAACAGCGCATGTATTCTCAGTCCAAAAATATGTATAAAAAGGGATCAATGAAACTCACTGTTTAATATTGATATACAATATTGTAGGAAAGCACGTAGACGCATCGGAGATGATAAACACGAGGTTTGATTCACAAAAATACCCCCGAACATTACCCATAATTTCCTTGGCAATAACCCATAATTTCCTTAGCTCTAGCTCGCTTGGAAACCATTTTGAAAGTTACTTGGACAGCACTCCGTCGTAATATTTTAGGTACATTTTTATTTTTGTATCGCAAAAATAATAATACTAATAATAAAAATAATAAGATTAATAATAATCTTATTATTAATAATAATAATAATAATAATAATAAAATAAATAAATACGGAGTAAAAATAAATATCTGTGTGTTTTTTTTTTCTTTCTTTACTCGGCAGAAAATGTTGCAATTTATAGAACCTGGCCTGAAATCTGGAGTCATGCGACTCGCATGGAAATGGCCTTCTGGCCATGCGACTCGCATGAGGACCAGGGACAGCTCACATTGTTTTGGCTCCTAGCTTGTCGACATAATATAAAATAAATATAAATATATAAATAATTAATATAATTATTTATATATTATATTTTATTCTTGTGCATAGTAGACTAGATATTTTTGGTCCGTTGCGTCGGGCGTTTCTTCTTGACTCGGGTCCCGGTTCCGGATTTTCAGACGTCCTTGCGTACTATTTTATATCGTGTACTTTGCGTTCCGCAACTTGTACTCTTGTCATTTTTAGACGTTCTTCATCAATAATTTGAACCTTTTTAATTGTATCTTGTACATTTGAGCATTTTGGACCTTTCCGTCTTCAATTCTTCGTTTTCGCCTTTTGTCTTCGCACTTATTAAATATAAACGAATATTACTTGAATATGGAACAATTACAACTAAAATCCTGTCTTTCTTGGGGGATAATGCTATGAAATATATGTTCCTTTTTAGCCTTATCAATAGCCTTAAATTATCCCTTAATTATATCACTCAAAGTGTATCTTAAACTTTCGAGTGTTTTGGTCATTTACTTCTATAAATCATCGTCTCGCTATTTGTTAAAATACATTTTTATAATAGTGTTTTACTGTAGCAAAGTTACTGTAGCAAAGTCAAATTTCACTGTAGCAATTCACTTTAGCAAAGGCAATTTCACTGTAGCAAATAGTGATTTTCGAAAACACTGTTACATTTTGAGTAATGTGGCAATTTGAAAACACTGTAGCAATTTAGTGTTTTACTGGTTCATCTTAAACGCTTTAGTTAACTTATCTAAATATCAATCGAATCAATAAACGAATGTTACTATCGTTTACTAAATAACTTGAAATCATATATATTCAAATAGATATATAAACCAATAAGTTTAATGTACGGTATCATGCAATTAAAACTTTGTTACGTTTTCAAGTTATAGTATATATATGTATCTATTTACATATAATGGTTCGCGAATCGTTGAGAACAACCGAAGGGTAATTGAATAGTTCAAAAATTTGAGATTCAACTTCATAGGCTTTGCTTATCGTGTCGAAGTCATTAATCATTTAAGATTAAGTTTAAATTTAGTCGAAATTTCCGGGTCATCACAGTACCTACCCGTTAAAGAAATTTCGTCCCGAAATTTGAGTGAGGTTGTCATGGCTAACAATAAAAATGTTTTCATGACGAATATGTGTTGATAAATAGAATTTTATCACCGTTGAATAATATGGACAAAACAATCCAATTACTCGAAGCGTATGAGAGAAGTTATCGTAATAGAGTGAAATGGAGAATAGAGATTCGTCTTATCTCTTGACGTAGTAACGTTTGATTTCCGGAATTTAAGGAATAGAAAATCTTCATAATCTAAATAAGATTTGATTCTTCGGAATTTGCGGAAATTAGGATTTCCTTTGATTAAATGCGTAATCTGCCTCGATTTCTATGTCAGATATTTCGCTATAAATTGACCTCTTCCGTTTCATTTATTTTTACCACTCCTACTTTCTTTCCCAATTAATACACTCAAAAGATTGTGAAAATGCTCAATCCAGTTCTGGTTCTTGACCTAATATTGACGTTTGCCACAATCATCCTTCTTTTCCAGCTCCCACCAGAAGAATCTGTTTATTTCTATTATGCTCTAGGGATTGTTGTATTTATCATTCTCCCGTGTCTTTATATTGCTATACGCATTGATATACACAGTTTGTAAAATTATTTGTTTTTATAGGCTTTTTATTCTCCGTTATATTTCAATGTCCCTACTTCTGTCTTCTATAATCATTGTCATTCACAGTTAATACTCCCTCCCATTTGCTGCGATTTATTCTCCAATTTCTATTTCTGAGCTTTGTCCCTTCGTTTCTTCTTCTTGCGATTAGGCATCTCTTGTAATGGTCCAGAATTCGTAGGTATGGAGTTTTGGATGAACATAGTTATTGTTCTGAGAAGGTAATCGTAATGGCACGATCTTGATTTGTCAAATTACCAAAATATCCGGAAAAGACCGAATCATCAAGAAAAATATTTTCTTGATATGTTTAGAGGTTAAAAGAGTTATGTAACATGGTTCATGATGAGGGTGGGATCTGTGAACCTTTATCACGTTCCATTAGAAACTCAGCATGACTTACTGTAATATAATCACGTTGATCAAGTGTCATTATATTATATTAACTCATGCTTCAGTTCCCAACACTACTTCAAAACATCCATTTTTTTTTTTTTTTTTTTTAATTTTTCAGATTTTAGAAACTAAAATAGTTTCTTTTATGATGTAACACAGATAGCGTGAAGAGATAAATAATTTCGGATGATAATAGTTATGAAGATATCTTCAGAAATATCGAAGATATTTATAATGAAAGATATGATAATATCTTAGAATATGTTCCGCAAGAATTTGAAATAAGTAAGGAGCAAGATATTCGCTAAATATTTCATCAAAAACAGAATCATCTAGATTCTTTATGTATAAGTTTAGTCCCTGTGACTTGTCCACAGTTTCCTTTATGGTTTGCTCAATCCGTTTTTCAATTCCAAACCTTCTCTTTTTCTCAGCTTTACCACCATACTATTCTTTATCATCAAACTTTTGACTGTTAAAGTCGTTTACCGTTTTTGCTGCTTTATCAGCATTTTTCCAAAATTCGGAGGACTAGTTTCACAGTTTGGGGTGTTTTTCAGAAACTTCACATTCGAAGTATCTAAGTCTAGAAGATAGATGTTATATGTTTATATATAACTGTTGACGTAGAAAACACTGCGAGATTCAAAATACTGATTGTTAATTCCCGGTGGTTGGTATGGCAATTACCGTTACAAGATGGGGATGAGTACATGATCAGATTTCAAGGTATATATAGTGATTTCCGGAGAGATTTAAATAGCAGAGTGACGGAGTCGCTGGTACATTTACTGCTAATATGATGGGATATAAAAGGTTCCCCGGTAACAACAATAGAAAGGGTAATCGTATATGTCAAGGTTTAATTAAGGCTTATCCAAATGAAGTTGACTTGCTGAAGTTGTGACAAAACTGGATACTTGAAAAGGAATTGTAAGATTATTTTCAGTAATAATAATGCCAAAGGATTTATCACAGATACGTGTTAAAGTTTTACTTAGGTTTCGAGAGCTTTCCAGATGTATGATTATAAGTACAAATCTTTCTTCTCGTAGATATCGTGTAGTTGGTTTGTCTTCTCGTTTGTTCATTAGTTGAAGTGTTTCCAAGAATTTCGATGGGTTTGAACGCAAAATGTAATCATATGATGTTCTAGTACTGTTCTGAATTCAAAGCATGGTTTTCGAAGCATGGTTTTGAAAGATGTAGGAATCTAAGAGTGATGTTTTTCGTTTAATCTTGACTTGGATTCTGATCTATCGAAATCAGAATATGAAATTGAATGAAAATGGTTATTCTGCGATGAACAGATACGTATATCTATAGGTTTGAGCAGTATAGTTAATGATTGCTGAATCAGAATTGAAGAATGTATAGTGTAACATATTAATGTGGAATTTATATATTTCTAGGGTATTACCTACCCATTAAAATATTCTCATCATTAACAGTTTGTACAAAAGGATTTTCAATTACAATCTTTATGAAAATATATGTATGTATATTTCCTTCAGATGTAATATAGATTTAATGAGTTATTAAACTCATTTGATTTTCGGTTGGAACTAGAAACGAATAATCTCTTCTATATTAAAGATTACTTAATCGTCGCAGGATATTTCTCCAATGAAGTTATGAATTAATACTTCATCGTTTATGGTTATTAGTATTCTTCGGTGCCTACGGTACGTATGAGGTTGATACTCGTGGGACATATTGTGAGGTTAAGGTTTACGGTGCGGATGTTGTTGTTGGTGGTGCTGGTACTGTTATTGGTTGTGCTGCTGGTTCTGGTGGTGCTACCGGTGCTGCCTGTGATGCCTGCAAATTGTGCATCATATTCTCCAAAGCCACAACTCGAGCGCGAAGCTCGTTAACTTCTTCTATTATTCCGGGATGATTGGCAGTTGGTACGAGAGGATGAATAAAGTTTAAAATTCTAGTTATCATATAATCGTTGCGAAATATCCTGGAAATTAGGGTAAAGATAGTGTTTCGAACGGGTTCGCCGGTAAGTGCCTCAGGTTCCTCACCAAGAGGTGAATTCGGTTGGTGGAAAGGATCGCCTTCCTCTTGTCTCCATTGATTAAGTTGATTACGAACCCATCCCCAATTCATCCAGAATTGGTGATGACTGATTGGTTGATTCATTCCGGTTATACTGCTTTCGGAACTCAGGTGGAAATTCATATCGGAATCCGAAGAACTCGAATTACTTGCAGAATTCATCTTACACGGTTAGATAAATAATTTTCGATGTGAAATGATTTTCGGATATCGGATGATATTTTAATTACATAGAATACCTTTATATAGTACAAAGGATCCGTAAATTATGGAGAAACTTTCGGAAACTGTCAAGTAAATGTAACAGTAACAGATACGCTAAGATATTCATTTTGTCTATACACTAGTCATGCAATCCATGCAATAAGGTGTGTCTAGACTACAAATGATAAGCAGGTAATTTTCCACACAAGGAATGATAAGCAGGTAATTTCTAACAAAAAAATTATAAGCAACAACTTTTATCATGCAGACATGGTCGAAGTCCAGACTCACTAATGTATCCTAACAATAACCGATTAGACACACTAATGCAAATTCTGGTTCGCTAAGACCAACGCTCTGATACCAACTGTGACGATCGCTCCAAATCCATATGGACGAACACGTCATTCATTGATTTCATTGCGAGGTATTTGACCTCTATGTGATACGTTTTGTAACATTGCATTCGTTTGAAAAGGTATTTCATAAATGAATATATAAATTCCAGGTTTTTTTACATCTGATGATTCCTACGTATAGACAATCACCATTTAAATGGTTTACAATAATACATCTGTTGACAATACAGTCAAAATAAGATACATGGTAATGGTTTGATGAATGCAAGTTTCTTGTATATAGCATGTATGACTCCAAGCACATAACTTGTATCACGTATGAGCAAACAGCGGAAGACTTCTAGAAACCTGAGAATAAACATGCTTCAAGTGTCAACACAAAGGTTGGTGAGTTCATAGTTTTAATATTACACATAATCCGTATATCAATGTGGATTACAAAAGTTCAGTTGTTTTATTCAAAACGTTTATCATTATGTTTTAAATAAAAGGTGGATCACAAGATTTCAGTTGTTTCATCCGAAACGTTTATCAATCGGTTCTACAAAATTGAGCACCCTGGTAACTAAACTTTAATGCTTATATAATTTGTACCCTTTGTATAATCATCTTAATAATACACGCAAACCAACGTGTACGCTTCTCAAATAGCATACGTCCGTTAAAAGGCTAGTGCTCTAGCTCGGACGGGGATATCAAGCCCTATGGATCCATATACTACTACTCGCGCCCACCAGTTCTTATAACCAGCAGTTACTAGTTACCAAAGCTAAGGGATTTTCGGTTCAAACTCGGTGTAGAATTAAGTATGTACTTGTATCCATTGTGTTTAAAATAAATTGCATATATTCTCAGCCCAAAAATATATATTGCAAAAGCAATTAAAAAGGGAGCAATGAAACTCACACATATAAATATTGTAAACCAGTTAATAAAGCATTTGCATGTATTCTCAGCCCAAAAATGTAGAGAGTAAAAGGGATCTTATGAAACTCACACAAATCAGTTTTAGTTTTTGTATTCATTTCATAAAACAGCGCATGTATTCTCAGTCCAAAAATATGTATAAAAAGGGATCAATGAAACTCACTGTTTAATATTGATATACAATATTGTAGGAAAGCACGTAGACGCATCGGAGATGATAAACACGAGGTTTGATTCACAAAAATACCCCCGAACATTACCCATAATTTCCTTGGCAATAACCCATAATTTCCTTAGCTCTAGCTCGCTTGGAAACCATTTTGAAAGTTACTTGGACAGCACTCCGTCGTAATATTTTAGGTACATTTTTATTTTTGTATCGCAAAAATAATAATACTAATAATAAAAATAATAAGATTAATAATAATCTTATTATTAATAATAATAATAATAATAATAATAATAATAATAATAATAATAAAATAAATAAATACGGAGTAAAAATAAATATCTGTGTGTGTTTTTTTTTTCTTTCTTTACTCGGCAGAAAATGTTGCAATTTATAGAACCTGGCCTGAAATCTGGAGTCATGCGACTCGCATGGAAATGGCCTTCTGGCCATGCGACTCGCATGAGGACCAGGGACAGCTCACATTGTTTTGGCTCCTAGCTTGTCGACATAATATAAAATAAATATAAATATATAAATAATTAATATAATTATTTATATATTATATTTTATTCTTGTGCATAGTAGACTAGATATTTTTGGTCCGTTGCGTCGGGCGTTTCTTCTTGACTCGGGTCCCGGTTCCGGATTTTCAGACGTCCTTGCGTACTATTTTATATCGTGTACTTTGCGTTCCGCAACTTGTACTCTTGTCATTTTTAGACGTTCTTCATCAATAATTTGAACCTTTTTAATTGTATCTTGTACATTTGAGCATTTTGGACCTTTCCGTCTTCAATTCTTCGTTTTCGCCTTTTGTCTTCGCACTTATTAAATATAAACGAATATTACTTGAATATGGAACAATTACAACTAAAATCCTGTCTTTCTTGGGGGATAATGCTATGAAATATATGTTCCTTTTTAGCCTTATCAATAGCCTTAAATTATCCCTTAATTATATCACTCAAAGTGTATCTTAAACTTTCGAGTGTTTTGGTCATTTACTTCTATAAATCATCGTCTCGCTATTTGTTAAAATACATTTTTATAATAGTGTTTTACTGTAGCAAAGTTACTGTAGCAAAGTCAAATTTCACTGTAGCAATTCACTTTAGCAAAGGCAATTTCACTGTAGCAAATAGTGATTTTCGAAAACACTGTTACATTTTGAGTAATGTGGCAATTTGAAAACACTGTAGCAATTTAGTGTTTTACTGGTTCATCTTAAACGCTTTAGTTAACTTATCTAAATATCAATCGAATCAATAAACGAATGTTACTATCGTTTACTAAATAACTTGAAATCATATATATTCAAATAGATATATAAACCAATAAGTTTAATGTACGGTATCATGCAATTAAAACTTTGTTACGTTTTCAAGTTATAGTATATATATGTATCTATTTACATATAATGGTTCGCGAATCGTTGAGAACAACCGAAGGGTAATTGAATAGTTCAAAAATTTGAGATTCAACTTCATAGGCTTTGCTTATCGTGTCGAAGTCATTAATCATTTAAGATTAAGTTTAAATTTAGTCGAAATTTCCGGGTCATCACACATTATTCCTCAAGAAAGACAAGCTTTTAGTTGCAATTGTTCTATTTACAAGTGATATTCGTTTAAATAATAAAAGGTGAAGACAAAAGACAGATTCGACGAATTGAAGACACAAACGACCAAAAAGCTCAAAAGTACAAAAGACAATCAAAGAGGTTCCAATTATTGATAAGAAACGTCTCGAAATTACAAGAGTACAAGATTCAAAACGCAAAGTACAAGATATTAAATTGTACGCAAGGACGTTCGAAAATCCGGAACCGGGACCAGAGTCAACTCTCAACGCTCGACACAACGGACTAAAATTTACAAGTCAACTATGCACATAAATATAATATAATATTTAAATAATTCTTATAATTATTTATATATTATATAAATAAAATAAACCGTCGGCAAGAAAGACTCCAAAATGGAGTGAGCTGTATTCACAAACTCCGCGACTCGCGGAGTTTGAAGGCAAAAAGGGCCGCGAGTCGCGGAGTATACCTGAACTCAATTCCCTATAAAGCCAACCGAATTCTGATCATTTTTCACACTCATATATCCATCTCTCTATCTATATACGTAATATTTATATTTATAATTTATATTTTAATTATAATTCTAATAATAAGGGTATGTTAGCGAATATTGTAAGGGTGTAAGTCGAAATTCTGTCCGTGTAACGCTACGCTATTTTTAATCATTGTAAGTTATGTTCAACCTTTTTAATTTAATGTCTCGTAGCTAAGTTATTATTATGCTTATTTAATCCGAAGTAATCATGATATTGGGCTAATTACTAAAATTGGGTAATTGGGCTTTGTACCATAATTGGGGTTTGGACAAAAGAACGACACTTGTGGATATTAGACTATGGGCTATTAATGGGCTTTATATTTGTTTAACTAAATGATAGTTTGTTAATGTCAATATAAAGATTTACAATTGGACGTCCCTATAAATAACCATTTACACTCGATCGGACACGATGGGCAGGGTATTTATATGTACGAATAATGGTTCATTTAACCGGACACGGGAATGGATTAATAGCCACTAGAATAATTAAAACATGGGTGAAATTATGTACAAGGACACTTGGTATAATTGATAACAAAATATTAAAACCTTGGGTTACACTCAGTCGACATCCTGGTGTAATTATTAAACAAAGTATTAAAATCTTGTTACAGTTTAAGTCCCCAATTAGTTGGAATATTTAACTTCGAGTATAAGGATAATTTGACGAGGACACTCGCACTTTATATTTATGACTGATGGACTGTTATGGACAAAAACCAGACGGACATATTAAATAATCCAGGACAAAGGACAATTAACCCATGGGCATAAAACTAAAATCAACACGTCAAACATCATGATTACGGAAGTTTAAATAAGCATAATTCTTTTATTTCATATTTAATTTCCTTTATTTTATATTCAATTGCACTTCTAATTATCGCATTTTTATTGTTATTTTATTTAATTGCACTTTTAATTATCGTACTTTTTAATTATCGCAAGTTTATTTTATCGCATTTTTATTAATCGCAATTTCATTATCGTTATTTACTCTACACTTTAATTTAAGTCTTGTATTTATTTTTAATATTTTACATTTGGTTTTAACTGCGACTAAAGTTTTAAAATCGATAAACCGGTCATTAAACGGTAAAAACCCCCCTTTATAATAATAATATTACTTGTATATATATTTGTATTTTTATAAAAGTAAACTAATATAGCGTTAAGCTTTGTTTAAAGATTTTCCCTGTGGACCGAACCGGACTTACTAAAAACTACACTACTGTACGATTAGGTACACTGCCTATAAGTGTTGTAGCAAGGTTTTAGTATATCCATTCTATAAATAAATAAATATCTTGTGTAAAATTGTATCGTATTTAATAGTATTTCCTTGTAAAATTTAATAGTATTTTATATTTTATATACACCTCGCGACACATCATCAACGTATAACAACAATATAATGAAATCATCATCACCAAACCTCTGAAAGAAAACACAATGATCTGAAGTTGTCTTTCGGTAGCCTTGCTTTCCTATAACCGACTCAAACTTCTTATATCACTGTCTCGGTGCTTGCTTCAACCTATATAGACTTTTCTGAAGTCTACAAACATAATTTTCTTTACCTTTAACCCGAAAATCTTCAGGTTGCATCATGTAGATTTCCTTATCCAAATCACCGTGAAAAAAAGCAGTCTTGACATCCATCTGTTCATCCTCAAGATCAAGACTAGCAGCTAACCCAAGAACCACTCGAATAGATCCCATCTTCACGACCGGAGAGAAAATCTCATCAAAATCAATATCTCTTTTCTGGCTAAATCCTTTAACAACTAACCTAGCTTTGTACCTTGGTTGTGAAGTAAGCTCATCAGTCTTCACTTTGAATACCCATTTGTTTCTCAAAGCTCTCTTGCCTTTAGGTAACTTCACCAGCTCATAAGTATTGTTCTCATGCAAAGAATTCATCTCATCTTGCATAGCTTCACCCCACTCTTTCTTATGCTCATCTTTCATTGCTTCTGAATAACATTCTGGCTCTCCCCCATCAGTAACTAATAAATACTCATCAGCAGAATATATAACAGAAGGATGACGGTCTCGGGTAGACCGCTTAAGTGGGACAAATGGGGGCACATCTGGTACTAGAATCTCTACCTGCTCCGGAGCATCACCAACATCAGTACCATGTTCATCATTCTGAACATCATCTCCAACATGTTGTGGAGTAACTGGATCCAAATCAACAAGATCAGTACTAGGTTGAGGAATTGAATCTGTCTTCTCAACATCTTTTAACATCTGATCTTCTGTAAAAACAACATCTTGACTTCGTACAAGTTTCTTCTGAACTGGATCATATAACCTGTACCCAAAATCATCTTCACCATAGCCGAGGAATACACATGGATTAGTCTTTATATCAAGCTTTGACCTCTCATCTTTGGGAACATGAACAAAAGCTTTACATCCAAAAACTCGTAAATGACAGTAAGAAACATCTTTGCCGCTCCAAACCCTGTTAGGAACATCAAAATGCAAAGGAACACAAGGGGTTAGATTAATAATATGAACTGCCGTATTTAAAGCCTCACCCCAAAAGGAATCGGACAACCCTGCATGTGAAAGCAAACATCTAACTCTCTCAACCAAAGTTCTGTTCATCCTCTCTGCTAAGCCATTCAACTGAGGTGTCTTTGGTGGAGTCTTTTGATGTCGAATACCATTCTCCTTACAATAAGCATCAAATCTGCCAATGTATTCACCGCCATTATCAGTCCGAATACACTTGAGTTTCTTCCCCGTTTGCCTTTCAACTAGTGTATGAATTTCCTTAAACTTTTCAAATACTTGATCCTTTGACTTTAAGGTATAAACCCACACCTTCCTGGAATGATCATCGATGAATGTAACAAAGTAGGAACATCCACCAAGTGTCCTAGTCTTCATAGGCCCACAAACATCCGAATGAACTAGATCAAGTATGTTCTCCATTCGAAAAGGAGAATGACTCTTAAACGCAACTCTGGTCTGTTTCCCTGCCAAACAGTGAGAACACTTACTCAAATTAATATCACTAACACCCGACAACACATTCTTCTTAAACAAGATAGACATCCCCTTTTCACTAATGTGGCCAAGTCTTTTATGCCACAACTCAGTAGAATCAACATTGTCCACTGCGTTAACAATGTTCTGGATGATCTTCGGACGTGTGATGTATAATCTTGAGTCTTTCTTGCCTCTTCCCACTATCATAGAACCAAGAGTTAGTTTCCAAATACCATTACCAAAACCGTTATAATAACCATCATCATCAAGAATGCCTGTTGAAATAACATTAAGTCTCATATCCGGAACATGTTTTACATTATGCAAAACTAACTCCATTCCCGTGTCAAATTTCAAACAAACATCTCCAATACCAACGATCTTTGATAACCCGGCATTACCCATCCTAGCAAATCCATAGTCACCTGGAGTGTAAGATGAGAAGTGATCTCTACAAATTGCAACATGACATGTAGCACCACTATCAACAATCCAACTCGTGTCATCATGAGTAAGATTGATCATATCATAATCAATACAAACAAAGAACTCATCTGTGATAGCGTTAACTTCAACCTTATCATCATCACCACCATCACTTTTCTTTTGTTTATTCTTGTCATATGCCTTTTTCTTCTCATTCTTCAACTTTGGACAATACCACTTTGTGTGCCCCTTTTCATGACAATTATAACACTCAACATTAGCAAATTTGCCTTTGCGTGAGCTGCTACGATGATTGCCTCTTTTACCCTGACCTCTACTATGACTTCTCCCCCGCGTTTCTGTGACCAAGATATCTGACTGTGAAGAGGAACCTTGTGACTTTCTTCTCATCTCTTCATTCAAAATACTACCCTTAGCCAATTCCATGGTGATAGTACCATTCGGTGCAGAGTTGGACAAAGATGTCCTAAAAGTCTCCCAAGAGTCCGGTAATGTACCAAGTAACCAGAGACCCTGAATCTCATCCTCAAACTTGATACCCATACCTGCAAGCTGATTTATAATACCCGGATATGCATTTAGGTGATCTGTAATAGGAGTCCCATCATGATACTTCAAAGCCATCATCTGCTTAATTAAGAACAACTTGTTATTCCCAGTCTTTCGCTCATATAACTGCTCAAGCTTTTTCCATAAGACTTTAGCATCAGTCTCCCCAGTAATACGATTCACAAAATTATCATCAACCCACTGCCGAATATACCCACATACTTGTCTATGCAAAATTTTCCATTGAGCATCAGATTTTTCCTCAGGTTTATCCTCAGTAAAAACAGGCAAATAATAATCTTTCACATAAAGAAGATCCTCCATCTTGCCTTTCCAAACATGATAATTTGAACCATTTAAACTAATCATTTTACTTGTATTAGCTTCCATCTTTCACACAAGTCAAATCAAATAACCTAGCTCTTGATACCAATTTGATGGGAAAATGGTCACAACGGGCAAACTACAAAGCGGAAACAAACCCGTTTGACAAGCATTTCCCGACCCGTATGAACCCGTGAGGAAACTAACAAATAAGGCATACCACAATCACCACAAATCAGCCCCAATTCTGTCCCAAATCAGAAATACGAAATAACAAAGCACACACAATACACACGAGACTTTTTACGTGGAAAACCCCTCAAAATCGAGAGTAAAAACCACGGGATTCGTAAGCCACTTAAATTCCACTATCATCAACAAGGAGAGCAATACAATAATCCTTCTCTAGATCAACTAGAGGTATACAACATCATCATACTCTTGAACAACAATAATCAACAAGTATATGAAGAAATTAAAGACAAAAGAGTAATAACATCACCCAAAATTCTGCTACTGTTCGACCTGCTGTAACTTGAGCTACAGACATCTTTAGATGAATTCAACGGTTGAAAACCTTGGCACTGATGTCAGGAAGACACAGCCCAAATTTGATGAAGATCTAACGGTTAGATCTCCGGGGATCGTCTCTTTTCTGTCCTGCTGTCACTGTAGACGGAAATGGAGTTTTTTTCACTCTTTTTCTTGATCTCAATCTGATCTCTCTCTCTCGTATCAATTGAAGATAGCTGGACACAATTCAAAATAATGCCCTCAAATGTTTGACCAAGTCAACAAACCATTTGGGCCTAAATTGTTGGGCTTTAAACTTTGGGTTAAAGCTTCATCATATTGGAAACCCACTAATAAACCCAACACCCTCTACTTTTTCTAACTTTTTTTGTGACCAATTTCAAATGGAGTAATACTTTTATCAAGTTTACATTTCATAAAGTCAGTCAATATGCAGTTTTTCATTTGAGTGTTTACATAAAACATGACATAACCATGTTGGTTTATTTTGGCTAGTAGAAGATATGTTTATCCCACATTGGTGGGAGGAAGATGTGAGGGGTGAGTGACTTGGTTATATAAGAGGGGCTAAGTCTTCATTCTAAATCGCACCAATCAATACACTTTAAGTATTTGATTATTTCTTTCTTTCTTAACCTTGTTTGAGAGTTGTATTAGTTAAATATTTTGGAGAGTGTAGTTGGCTTAAGAGAGTCGTCTATATCATTGTAACAATTTGTGATATAGTGTATTTCTCTCTTTGGGGGCCGGTGGTTTTTCTCCTGTTTTGGAGTTTCCACGTTAAATCTTGTGTTGTGTATTGTTCTTATTTCTTTACTATTATTGTTGGGCTGGGTGGTGGGAATTAGTGAGGCCGTAATTTCCCAACAACTGGTATCAGAGCGTCAGGTTTGACGGGGGTCTCGGTTATAGGAGTCGGAGTATGCTCTGTGGTTGCTACGTGAGTGGATCGTCCACATCAGAAACGAGTTCTATTGATCGTATAGGGTATCTGGTTAGACAATATTTTTTCTGATTCGTAGTAATAGTTGGATTTGTTAGTGGCCTAGTTGTGGATTTCCGATTTAAAGGGTCCTGGCTACCTGCTACATCTTTTGGCTATTCGAAACGTGAGCAAAATCAGAGAAAGTTGTTGTCTATAGGATACGGATACGATGTCGAAGTTCAGTCCAATGAGGTTTGATGTAGAGAAATTTGATGGGATGATCAATTTTGGCTTATGGCAGGTTCAAGTCAAGGATGTATTGATTCAGTCCGGTTTACACAAGGCTTTGAAGGGTAAACCCACCCTTGTTCCTGGCAGTGATTCTAGCAGTAAGTTCGATGAAGAAGAATGGGATGATATGGATTTGAGGGCAGCAAGTGCAATTCGTTTGTGTCTTGCAAAGAACGTGCTTGCAAATGTGCACGGGTTATCAACGGCAAAGGAGTTTTGGGTTAAACTAGAGCAGTTGTACCAGGGCAAGGGCATCTCAAATCGGTTGTGTCTTAAAGAACAATTTCATACTCTGCGTATGGATGGGGGTTCAAAGATTTCAGATCATCTAAGTATTCTTAACGGTATTGTTTCAGAACTGGAGGCTATTGGAGTTAAAACGGATGATGAAGATAAAGCTTTGAGGTTGATATTATCTTTATCATCGTCTTATGAACACATGAAACCTATTTTGATGTATGGGAAGAAAACTCTGAAGTTTGAAGACGTTACTAGCAAGCTCCTATCCGAGGAGAAAAGACTGGAAGGTAACGGGGTCTCGTCATCAGGAGATACGATAGTGTTGTGTTCGGATAGGCAGAAGAGAAACTCTAGAAAGAATCTGACATGCTGGAAGTGCGGGAAGACTGGACATGTAAGGGTTAATTGTCCCGGTGGAGCTAATCCGGCAAATGGCTCCAAAGACGCTAACATTGTCTCCGTTGTTACGGAGAGTGACGAATTCCTCTGAAGTCACGTCATCCTCATGGTGTGTCCGCGCCACCGTGGAAAGGGATGTTCGTTAGCGGTTCCACAATTACACATGGGCATTGGTTTGGCGTTGATGCAGGCTGTGTGGTTGAAACTGATGTTGTAGCTGATGGGACTTTCGAGAAAGCCAAACAAGGAAGTTGCACCATAAAGTTTCAGCTGGTTGTTCAACAACATGTGCCGAGGTGAAATGCTTGGAATGTGATATTCTAAGTGCTATACTCTTAATGGTGGAGTATGATAATTCTTGTTAAGAGTTATGATTGTCTGTGATGACAATGATTGTCGGTTTAGACAATGTTCGATGAAGATGCAAGTTTTGTCTCTTGGGAGATAATGTCAACGGCATGAAGATGAGGATCTTGAAGTTGTCGTCGAGGAAGCGTCTACATCGGTTATCCTTGCAATGTGGAAGCATGGTTATCTTCTTCTTTCCAAAAGGTGGAGATTTGTTGGTTTATTTTGGCTAGTAGAAGATATGTTTATCCCACATTGGTGGGAGGAAGATGTGAGGGGTGAGTGACTTGGTTATATAAGAGGGGCTAAGTCTTCATTCCAAATCGCACAAATCAATACACTTTAAGTATTTGATTATTTCTTTCTTTCTTACCCTTGTTTGAGAGTTGTATTAGTTAAATATTTTGGAGAGTGTAGTTGGCTTAAGAGAGTCGTCTATATCATTGTAACAATTTGTGATATAGTGTATCTCTCTCTTTGGGGGCCGATGGTTTTTCTCCTGTTTTGGAGTTTCCACGTTAAATCTTGTGTTGTGTATTGTTCTTATTTCTTTACTATTATTGTTGGACTGGGTGGTGGGAATTAGTGAGGCCGTAATTTCCCAACAAACCAAACACAATATTTTGTTTTCACAAGCAACACTTATCTGTTTCCTTACACTCCAAGCAACCTTTAACCAAACACAACCAATATCCAAGTTTTCAAGATTCCTCTATATTTTGTTCTATCTCAGTTCTCAATTACTGTTATTTCGATTATCAAATACTTAACAAAAAAATGATTACAACAATCAAAAACCTCGAACTATAACCACATTCTCATCAACACAAACAATGTCAACAACAAGCATACACGTAACAGCATTAGACGGTCTTGTAAACGTGAACTCACTCTTCACGATTGCAGTTTTCGTTGGACTTTCATTGACCACCCAAGGTCAACGTAGTCTACAGAACAAATCATCATGTGACGCTGATGTTACAGTTGCTAAAAAGCTTTTGGTATACGAAGTAATATCATTTAGTTTCTTCTTATTTTCGTCACTCGTGGCACAAGGACTTAAACTCGCGATTAATTTGTTAATCAGTAAGGATGTTGATGAGGTTTTTAGAGCTCATATTAATTTAAAAATGTTGCGATTTGGAATGCTTGGATCGGCGGTTGGGTCAGTTATGGGGTGTTTGTTTTTAATGCTTTCGATGGTGAATGTGATCGAGATTCGGTTAGGTTTGTTGAGTTGTGGGAGTAGATCAACGATTAATGCGGTTTCTTCCATGGTTGTGTTGGTTACTTCTGCACTTTTGGTTTATATTTCCACTGCTGTTTATGCTTTTTTGCATTAAATAACTTTTATAAAAGTTATGTTATGTAATACCTTTAGTTGGTGAAATTAAATTGTACATTTTATATAATTATAATTATAATAATTATTATATTTAAATGTATAAAATAATTGTAAACAGATTATAGTGCCACATCTGCTTGAAGAATAATATCCAGCTGGTTTATAATGTAAAGGCTAAGGGCTACTATTGTCCCTTCGGGAACATCTGATAAAATCGGAACAATACAGAGAAGATTAGGATGGCTCCTGTGCAAGGATGACACGCATAAATCGAGAAATGGTCCAAATTTTTTTCTCCCTAAAAAAGATGTTCGTGTAAACCCTAATTTTTGATTTCTCACTCATATTTGGATTCATTGCTGATTCGATTTTTTAAGATCATCCTAATGAATGTGGATTCATTGTCTTCTTTATTGTATAGTTATAATCATTAGGCTAAGGGTTACTATTGTCCCTTCGGGGACATCTGATAAAATCGGAACAATACAGAGAAGATTAGCATGGCCCCTGTGCAAGGATGACACGCATAAATCGAGAAATGGTCCAAATTTTTTTCTCCCTAAAAAAGATGTTCGTGTAAACCCTAATTTTTGATTTCTCACTCATATTTGGATTCATTGCTGATTCGATTTTTTAAGATCATCCTAATGAATGTGGATTCATTGTCTTCTTTATTGTATAGTTATAATCATTAGTTGTTATTGTTATGTGTAGATTTTTAATGTGTTCTAAAGTTCTTTTGATTAGTTCATCTATATGCATTTTTCCCTTTGTGATGGAAACATGGTATATTGGAAGTGATCCTAAAAAAATGGTGAGATTTGATATGAACATGTAAATGTAATGCAATGATGATTGTGAAGGGGTAAGTTTGTAATTTCACCTACTGTGGGTGGATTTTGATGAACTTATAGGTGGCAAAATGGACGGTCAGGTGGGTTTGGAAACCGGGTACAGATAGTTTCAAATCACACGGGTCGATTAAAAACGGGCTCGGGTCAGAATGGGTCTGATAAACACGGGTCAACTTGACCTGAAACAGGTAATGTAAAGCAAATTGTGTTCTTTTTGGATAAAATGTAAAGCAAATTGTTGTATATATAGTTAGTTTATCAATATGATTACATGTTGGACAACTTTCAGCCACTTTGACCTGTTTCCTTATACGCTGATATTCTCATTCCATCCGTTTATTCATTCTTACCTTCTGGTCGTTTCTTTTAGAGGTGGGATTTATGACCCGTTTATTTGAATGTGTCAATTTGGGCAGTATATACACACAAAAGGTCAAAGCAAATAAAAATCTAGCTAAAAAGGGATTGGATCAAACAAGTTAATGTCATCCAAATTCTCTAGTCTACTTTTAACGCATACAACCTCCTAAATCACTCAGCAATTTGGGTTATTATTGCAATAGTATGATTCTTGCAATCATAATCGGCACGTTTATTATTTATAAATCTCAGCAGAAATGGACCAAAAGCGTTGACGGTCGACCCAGATTGGTTTTGACGACTTCTTGTATCTATCATCAAACATTTCTCTTTTGATTCTTGCATTTTACTGTATAGCTTTCTGAACAAATAATTAATTTCAGATGTACAAACAAAGGATAAATCTACACAAAACACAAGACAAAGAACAAAATAAGCAATAGTTGCATTTCAAGATATCATAAAGTTTCAATCTTTATTGATGGGTGTAACCGAAAATGGTCATTCGACACAAGATTCATTTGTTCTTTACATAAAGTTGAAAACTTTATAGGCGATACTCAACCAAATCTAACGGTCCAAAACCCCTCATCGTCTCTTCTTTAAAAGCGACGCAGCTTTCAGAACCGCACGATCGACATCATCAAAATCCGGCTCCAAATCCTTATCCTTTTTCGACCTAGCAGAAATTCGCCTTAAATAATCTTCAAAATCTTCTTCAACTTCGTTATTTTGTACAGGTACCTTGTCAAACACATCTAAATATAACGGTTTTTCATCTTTCGATTCATCTGTTTCGCAATCTGTTTCAAATATATCTGACAAATCTTCTGAATCCGAAACTAAGTCTGAACTCGTACTAGATTGTTCTTCGTCTTCGTTGTATTTATCATTCTTAGCAACAAAATCTTTAAGTTTTTTTGAAGCTTCAAGTTGAATGTTTGATAACTCTTCAGGTTCAACGATAATGTCGGTATCGGATAATTGTGTGTTGAGATTAATGCGGGGTTCGTTTTCGGCCTTTGCATGAAGAAGCTCGAGATCTTGTTCGAGTCTAGGAATGTATCTTCTAACAGCACGAAGAGCGTCTCTGTATTTCGATTTGTCTAATGCCTACAACATACAAAAAGTAAAATTAATGAAATTTGAACAAAAAATATGTAAAACAAAGATGTCAATGCGGGCGGATTGCGTAACGGGTAAAACTAGGTGGTTTATATGTGCGAGTCTCGAAACGGACCGGGTCAAATTGGGTCAATCCACCAACACACTCTGGTCCAATCTTTATGATTGTACTTCGTTAACAATAGATATATGAAACAAAGTGACATAACTACATAACAACATTAACATAATATAAGATTTAGGACACTATAACATTTGAATCACCAACAGACAACTTTTGACCCGTTTGACCCGTTTTTTGACTTTAAGCTCAATGAAAAAAACATACCTTTTTCCTAGGGAGAGTGACCCTCGGCGACATAATCTCAGTAGGCGGTTGCGAATAATTCTTCCCTCTATACATAATAATCGTATCATTATCCCGAATATCGAGCACGATTCCTCCACTTAATTTCGCAAGTTCGACAGCCATTTCTTTAACCTCGTCGGGCGTAAACGTTTTCACAATCACTTGTAACGTCTCGTGTTTCTTCCAATGCAAATGCATGTTAAGAATCACACCTTGATATATACCCCGTCTACCAACGGGTACATAATTCTTGCTTTTTATGCCCATTTTCAAGAAATAAAAGTGTTCTTCGGGAGTTAGTATTTCGGGATCGTGTGTGGTTTCCGATAACTCTTTTGGTTCGATCTTGTTGAGAGCTTCAACTAATTGTTGCTCTTTTCTTCGAGCCTAACAATAAGGTTAAATAATCACCAATGATGTTTATATAGATATGATTAGTTAGGCCTAATGAGGTGTTAGGATATGTAGCTAAACTAAAATGATTATAATAATCATCTGCTAAGATTTGCCACAATTAGTTTCAAAACACAAAACACTTACCCAAAAAAACCTAAAAAGTCGGAACGCTAAAAATTTTAATATTTTTTTTATAATTAGATTATATGTGCCCTATATCTATATTTGAAATATCAATGTTTTATGTTTGATATATTTTATGTGTAATATATATATGTTTAGTTTATTTATTACTGAAAGTCAACGTTAGTCAACGCCCGAGTTGTCCCCGTCTCGTCCCTGACCCAGGACTTTTACAACCTTGCATCAGGGTAATGATATCTACATCATTACTGATAAATTCGCTAAAAATGTGCATAATTTATGTGTAGAGTACAACCTCATAATGCACGATATTGGTATATTCATCAAAAACAATGGTGTAAATATCATTGCGCAATTAATAAGGATCAAACTATGCAATAATCTACAAGAATTACCAAAACTTACCTTTCTCAATTTGAACAAAAATTTTTCTTCTGCGGTCATTCTTTCATAATCTTTCTTCTTCTTGAACCTAAAAAACTTCAACCACCTAACAACCGCTCGTTTCCCCTTTAACTTCTTCCTCTTCGGTTTAACGTCACCCGAACCATTAACCATCGGGTCAGTCCCCGGGCCCACCGCAGGCTCATGAACTTTTTGACCCGTGCTAATAGGACCCAAATGACACCACTGAATACTTCCAGGAAGGTACTTTTCAGCTCCAGACGAAATAACCGCCATTTTTTGATCCATAGCCTTGTGTATAACATAAGAAAAACTACTACACTATGAGATTAACATAAACACCATGCTCAAAAAGATCTATCATTTATCCAAATTCGAGCTATTAAGATTATCAAAATATTTAATTATAATGTTTTCTTGTTCATACATTACCATTTTTTACTATAATTATAAGCCCAGCTATTACATACAGTTTATAAGAGAAATAGGCCTACACAATTTTTACTAAATACACATATATGGGTATGGCATTCTCATCTATTTGCATCTAATTAACATCAAATTCATAATTTATAGCATATTTGAGTTCAGATTACAGAAAGTGTGTACCTTGGCTTGTGAATAAATTGGCGATATAAAAAGGGGATATAGATGAGATTTTTAAGCTGTTTTGATCTGCAAACTGCCATCATCATTGCTTAATTTTGTTTGCACCTCTTAAAGTTTGAAACTTTACAATTAATTAAAGTTTTTAGCAGGTTCCGGTTATTGGGTCGAACAGAGAGCTTTAAGAGGAAGCTTAAAATGTGATGAAATAGCCAGAATTTTTTTATATGTTTTTGTTTGAACCAAAACCCTAGTTTTTGTGCTCAGATATTTTTCTATTATTTATTTATTTATTTTGTAAAAAAAAATAAACAAACAAACCCTCACAAACAGAATAAAAAACACATTTTTCCCTCACACTAAACACACCCAAATTTGTGTTGTTTGATTAAACAAACGTTCCAAAACTACACTATTGTTTCCTCTTTAAAACGAAGTCCCATATGGCTACATATTAAAAACACAATTTTATCTCTGCCATGAAGTATCCACCCATGACACATTTTCCATATCGTTTGGGGTAAAGCGGAGGGGGTTTTACTTGGCCGTGCCCTTGGATCGGTTTCAAGGTTTCCTCCCGGGCAGCGATGGGGGCGGGGTTATTATCGCTGCATCGGCATAGTCGAAACGGGAGATGATCGGAACGGGTGGTTTAGTCCCCCTCGGGTGATCTCACTCGCTGTTAAAAAAACGCATTCCAACACCCACTAGCTATCAACAAAATTATCTGCATCAAACCTATCACCACATCTACGCTACTGCCACCGCCAAAATTATGCTGACATCACCACATCTACCAGTTCTACAACCACCGTCGACATTGCTAGAACCACTGTCGTCGCCGCTGATGCTACCAAAACCGCTGCTGCTACCGTCTCCTCCACCATCGTCGCCCCTGCTACCACCGACCGCCCTCACCGTCTTCCTATTTAAACTAAGATAAAATGTAAGACTAACGTTATAACAAATAGAAACTAAATTACCGACTATAATGATTAAAGAGTTTAAACAAAAGAGGTAGGGAGTTCAAGCCTCGTAATGAGCATATTCGTGAATAAATTTGTGTTGGGTGTATAAGTTGTCGTTATAAAATATAAAAAAAAAAGTCAAAATAGTAGACTTATAATATGATGAAATGGAGTACCGAATTTTAATAGTTGATACAAAACACATTTTTTAACGTGCTTTAAATTATTTTACAATTTGATAACCGTCAGTTAAAAAGTGATTGTTAACCGTTATGTACATAGTGATGTTAGTAAAGTATTTTTTAAATATTTGCAATATTAGTTCTAGTATTTTCACTACTTGTCATGTTAGCATTGTATAATCCAGTTTATTCAATTCTACCCGACCCATTAGTAGACCCACCCAGCTCGTTATTCAACCCATTTGACTTGTATATTTCTATCTCATTTTTTTTTAACAGCAGTATAGGATCACTCAGGGGACTTAACCACCCACGTGTTCAACTCCCGCAGTTACATAATCCGCCCCCAACTACTGTATAGGAGGAAACCCGGTCCGAGGGCATTGACGATAAACCCCCCCTCCCCCACTGCCCCCGCAACGCAATGTGCGGATGGTACCCTTGAGTGGAACTCAAGGATAAAAGAACAACTTTGTGTGCAATGCTGCACCCCACGAGAGTCGAACGCCTAGATCGAGATCCTTGGATAGAAGATCTCAATGCGACCTCTTCGTTATCATATCAAAGCTGCTTTCCACTCTTTTCCCGGGTGGAGCTTCTTTAAACGCAGCAGGCTCCGCGAGTAGTCGAACAAATGAGAGGTTGTCGACGAAGGGGTCAAAGGTTGCGCTTGCGACAATCCGAAGGTTGCGCAAGACCCCTTCAACCTCGCCCGCGTGTTAGCTTGCTTGTACCTGAGAGTCCTGACTTCTCATTAAGAGACACATTTCACAACCATATGAGCTACAACACAATGTTTCATCATCTCAATTGGTAGGCCACACATGATTTTGAATTCTGAATTCGCCGCTTTGTACATGAATATCAAACATATAAATTTCAATGTATTACGTACTATATAAGGTATATATCCAATAATGTTATATCATAATTCTAAAGCAACTATTATTTCTATGACAAATGCTGTGTCATTTACCCTAACACCAGATTATTCTTTAAAATTATACAGTAAGTCAGTAATACGTTTACAAACATCATATTGTAGTGATCAATCAGAGTTTCCTATATATTCTTCCCTTCCAACCAACGACTGTAAAATGCAAACGCTTCCTTCGGTTTGTACTCAGGTACTGTGTGCCCCGATCCCTGCATCAACATCAACATTAGTATATAAGAGATCTCTTTATGAACATAAAACAATAGCTAACTCAGTCTCTAAGGGTGAAAATACTTAAAGGTCTCAAGTTTGAAACCTTGAGTCCCAGGAGAAAAAATATGCCAATATTTTTGGCAACAGAGGTTCACCCACGACGACTGCAGACTACCCGCAACACGGGTGGTCGTCCTATGATTAGCCAGATCGCAATGCGAGTCGGATACCCATGCTTACTCAAAAAAGAATAGCTAAGGCGGTTTTTAGCATGTTACTCAAATGTTACACAAGTTTGAGACCATGACATGTTTTTTTCTTTGTATGTGTGTGTATAATACATGTATGCATGACATACCTTAATAGTTAGAAACGTAAGGTTGTTGTCATATCCTTGTATGAATCTACAAACATAAAAAACATTTCAACATAAGCATAGATATTACAAAATTGAACCCTTTTTAGACGTATATTTGATTTGATACCGCTTACTTTCGAATCAAGATATAAAAACATACCCTGAAACTTGGCCGTCGACCTGCCATTTCCTCCACTCATCGTTAACTTTGTAACCTAATGATCGTGTCCAAGCTTCACTTCCGGTAAAAGGAACGCACATATCATGATCCCCGCTGGACAAGCGTAACAAAGTTATCACCTTTTTTTATCTTGTGGGTCCCATTTATAAAACATTTTTACAATGATGATCCGTTGTATCAGTAGTCATTGTAAGAAATTATAAGTAGCAGGTACATAGGCAAGGATATACCTGAAAATAAGAGCACGATAACCACGAGCAGTAAGGTTTTTGTGGTAAGGGATCATGCTTCCTGCATCATGATAATATCTGATCTTTTCGGTACATAGCTCCCAATTGCCAGCCACACTAATCTAAAGAATCATTATAGTTTCATTTTATCAGATATAAAGTTAGTGTAATCTTACTTAAAAATTTGAAAATAAAATCGTATTGCATTATATCTTACCGGGTCAGCGTGAATTGCCTTCCGGACTGCTTCGTTGTTTAGCCATTCAGTTGCTACTTCATCATCCTACAATGGTTACAAACAGGATTACATAACAAAAACCTCAAAAAAAAAAAAAAACTGTTTTGTGTTCAATTCCACAAAACAAAACAAAAAATGTTACTTTCTTGTTCCAAAATGTTACTTTTTTGTTCCAAAAGGTACAACATTTTGGTGGTGTTAGTTTTTTAAGATGTTTTTGTTTGAAGATCTGTAACCCATCTGAAGATGTGTAGGCTGAACATCAAAGACGGTATGTTTTTGTGTCTGCAGCACTGAGAAGCATCTTTCTTAGTCTGCAGACTTGCAGACAAAAGAAGACATTATTTTATCTTATGTTTAAAACAGTCTGCAGTAAAAACATTTGAATTTACCCATATAATGACTTACGGTACATGGGACGTTTTCTGCACTGTTTAGAATCTCTGGCCAAGAAGGCACATAACCAGCCTTAACAGGGGCTCTAAAAGGCCAAGCACGCCCAAACATTCTGGTTCGAACCGCAAGGGGCCTTTCGGTCTCACCCAATTTTCTAAAGCTTTCTGGCAAGTTTGACTTTCCAAGTCTAATTTTACTTGAACTATCAGCATGATAGCATGGCTCTAATATGTCATATATGTTTATACCATCAAGAACCTGGATTTACAAGTTCAAATCAAAGTTCATCAGGGGTATTTTTATAAGACACGTAACATGTACGACAAAATATAAGTTCGAAGAAAGAAAAAGGAATCACCTGATCAACTTTATAAAGCATGCTTTCACAATTGTCGTTTTGAGGACTGTAATAGTTCCCCTGACACTGCGTGTTAACTTCCTGCTCATAAGATGAAGTTTGACTTTTTTGTATCAAACATTCTAAAATAGTACAATCCCTATGAGATTCTTCAATTCTATTTAATATTTCGACGATCATTGTAAAATATAACATTAGTAAGAAACTCCCTTTGAAATAGAATCTTGAAGATCTGACCTTTGCAGTCAAACATCCAACAGAAGAGGGAACATTTACACTGTTTGACTTTTCAAGTCAAACGGACTAGTTATTTACTTAGAATCTGATATGAAAATTACATATTTTCTCTACAGTGTATTAATATTAAACTCTAAACCATTTTCTACAAAGAAATAAACATGAAAATCAAATTTTGAACTACATATTAAAGCAGATCTGGGGACGCAATACAATTGACCACAAAAGTCAAAGTGTACCTGATACAGTTCATCAGAAATGAGACCCATCCCATGTGCAAATGGAACAAGAGCATTTCCATCAAACTTGTCATCTGTAACTCCATTTCCAACAATATATCCCTGCGTTTTAATAAATTATAATCAAGGCCAATGGTGTCAAAATGGGCGACAGGTTGGGTAATAGTAAAAAATCAATCTTTATACAGGTAGTGTCAAGTTGGGTTGATTATGGTTTTTGTTAAACAATACTGTGTCAATACATTACAAACACTAACTATTTAGATTAAACATAACCCATTTGTCACGGTTCCTTTTAAGCTAATCTTATTTTTGTTACACGTTTAACTCTCTACTAGAGATTAAACATAACCCAAAACCAACCCACTCACAATTAGGCTAAAAAACTTTCACATCTAATATATGTACATATCGTGCAGTTTTAGAATAAAGATGTACCTTAAAATTGATGGTGGGTTTATCACCAGCATCAAGTCCTGAATATTAACGAAAGGGGCATTATGGTAATTTTCTCATACTTGTGTTGGTGCAATTTAAGTAAAGATTGTTACCTTTCACCACTTCGTAAGATAATGTAGGGACGTATACTCCTGCATACGACTCGCCGGCAATGAAAAATGGATTCGAAAGGTACTCAGGGTATAACTTGAACCACTAAATAAGACAAAAATGAAATCTAGTACGTCAATATTCATTAAAATGTACGTATATAACAATTCACTGACAAAAATGAAATCGGACATCATTAAAATCAAAACAAATTTAGCATGTATGATAGATAACATCTGAACATTTAGTCTTTGAGGTGATTTATTATTATTTTTATTTTATTTTTACATTTTCAAAAATACCTCAAGGAGAAACTTATGCGAGTCCGAAGCGGTTTTTGTATCCATGGTGATATAGTCGGTTGTGTTTCTAGAGTACGACATTCCAACACCAGCAGGAGAATCCAGATATATAACGTTTGCAACCTAAACGGATTATATTCAAATTTATTTAATAATTAGTAATAATTCATATTATTTTCAATGTGCTCGAATACAAGTATCTCTAACCTTGTTCCATGAATACGGATTAAGATGAAGCTTAGGAAAGCTTCCTGTTTTCTCAAAATTAAATGGACCTGCAAACAACGTATCGTTGTTAATAAACAAATGAAATAAGCATCCATATTTATATCCGAGTAAAAATACTCCCTTTTCCCGTGTAGCCTGAAAAGGGAAAAACATAATCTATTTACCCGTTTAAGAAATCCATATTTTAAACTCTGTATATGGAGTCACTATTGTTGACAGTCTAACAGTCAAAATAATCAAAATTATGGTAGAAGCAAAAACTTTGTTTATAAGCAATATCTAGATGCAGCAATCATACTTATAATCACACTATAAACACCCTTTTTTAGATTCAACTACTAGTTTTTATTGGAAATCAAGTTAGCGTTAGTCAACGTTGTACATTAATTGTTTTTGTAACTGGATTATGATTCTAAAACAAAGATTTATCTATCAAATAAATTGCATAATGTCAAGTAACATGAAAATTAAGTAAACTAACCATGCTCATAAACAAATCCATCAAAGCTAGAGCAACCGGGCCCACCGTTGAGCCAAAGAACCACTGGATCCTTAGAAGGATTTCTTTCTGAAAGCACATAATAATAAAACAATTTCTTGCCATGATTTTCGTCTATTGTAACATACCTGCAAACCCATTAAACAATATACAAATTACTAAAAAATCCATAAATCAACAACAACAATAACCAATCCCTACAATACCCAATGGGATAACTTGATTAGGCCACGTCAGACTAGAAAACTTTATATGTTTACCGGTTTATCGGTCAAAGTTCATGTATATTAAACACAACCCCATTACCAAAGATCAAACATTTTCGTGGATTCATCAACAAATAAGTGAATAAGAGTTAAGAGTTAATAAATTGACTTTGAAAAGTCCAACAGGACAATTATTTTGGGACGGAGAGTAAGAGTTAAGAGTACCCAGTAAAAGATTATACATATTTAGCACAAACCCATAAATAAAAATCAAATCTTTTCTGAAAGATACAAAAAGTAAAGATTTAGAGTACCCAGCATAGTGTTTGGAGGGTGTGGTACCATCAAACCCAGGAATTTGAGTAACAATGGCATTTTGAGGAGCAGATTGTGCCAATAAAAAGGTCAATGAGACATAAATTGAAAAAATTAGGTGGATTGAGTTGACTATCTTGATCATCTTAAAGAAGACTTTTTTATTTGTTTCAAGAAATATAGATTCTTGAATGTGTTTTGAGTTGAATGAATATGAATATAAATAAGAGCATAGAACAGAGTGAAGTTTGTCAGTCAAGGAGTATTAGCTTACAAGGCAAGTGAAGGATAAAAAGGGAAACAATGGTGTGGAATGGGTTCCAATAGAGCCATCAACTAGGAAGACTTTTATAATCACTTAAATTGCAGGCCCTATAAACCACTCACTGTGCTATCTAACTTTTAAACCAACTCAGTTTTACTTTGAAGATTTGAGGTTGTTCCTACCGAATTAAAAGGATCGAAAACCCTCTGCAACCCTCGTTGGAATTACAGTTCAAGTCTTTCCAGGTTCGGGTTACTCGGGAGAGCGATTAATTTTAACCCCATCCCTTAGTGTTTGCAACCCTTCCCTTATCACCTAAGAATTCGAACATGAGACATCTTGTAAGGGTATCAGAGCCCTAACCACTGAGTTATATCGTTGAAATTACAAATTGTGCTATCGTGCTTTCTCCGTGAATAGATTCAATGACTAACCCAAGAGTTGACGTGTTGATATCGTCGCAATAGATCCCACTAGTTGCATATTACAGAGTGTTTAGAGAATTAATCATATATGGTAATAAGAATCTCCTGATTAAACCACATAGACTTGAATAAAATTAATCTTACTCCCAAATAATTTGAATGAGTAAGAAGAGCTTATTAAGTTTTATCATCACTAATATCTCCTTTTCTTGCTATTATGTCAAACAAAGTAGTTGAAGTAAAAATGGGGATATATAAAACAACATAAAATGTAATAATATATATTTTATATTTTTCTAGTGAAATGTGACATTTACACAAAAAAAAAAAAAAAAAAAAAAAAAAAAAAAAAAAAAAAAAAAAATTCTGAACGTAATGTCACACAACCAACATCAAATATTTCACGGATATATTCACACATAGAACCCACAACACGTGTTACCTCGGTACCGCTATATCACTAACTCAAAGACGATAGTGTTTTTGTTTCTTTTCCTTTCATAAGTCCATATCTTCAAAAATACCTCTTCTAATTATATATGCAAGTTTCTTAAGCTAAAAGGTGGGTAAAGGTGAATAGAATGTCACTAATCGTGCTTCTAATATCCAATAACAACATTACCAATCCACAAATGTGTAATCTTACTTTTTGCACAAAAATGAACATGTCTTGTCAAAAGATCAATCCATTCTGGCAATAGCTTCAAATGTTTTAGGCACAAAAAATAGCACTCTTTCCCAATGTGAGATATGTTCAATCACCAAGATTCTTTAGCTTATGAACCGAGTTTATAGCGATTAAATACAAATTTTCTCCATCAAAACGATTCAAACCCGTAAAACCTAATATCTTCATAGTGCTCCATCCGAGAGAAGAAATATAAAGTCGTAACTAATCTAACAAATACAAGTAAATGAATTAAGGAACTTGTTCATATGGTCTATGTATGATTCACCCCTCATGAATTAAAGCTTATCAAAAACTATAATTCATTATGCATTTTTATGTAAAGAAAAAATGATTTTTTTTAATCATAATCTACAATTAATAGAAGAAAATGATATTTGAATTTTGCTGTTGCTTTTCTCTTAAAGCACAAGTGGCTTATGCAATTATTTTTTCTTTTCCAGAAAGATATGAACTTTTTCATTTTATGACTATGGCACTATGTTTTCTTGATTCTTAATCTTATCTTCAAATTGGAAAGCTATTAAGTGTAGTTAACATTGCTAAGAAAAGCAAACAAGGCAATTGTACCTACAACTATACACAATGTGCAACTAACCAAGAAACCAATCACAAAATAATTTCAATACATAGCATACAATTATGGATTTTCAAAGTAAACTGAGAAGGTATTCCCTATTCAGGCTAATGGAGAGGGTGAATATATTTATTTAGATGTACGTGACCTAATCAGATTATTCTGTGACCGATCAAACACCTACCCCGATCACCACGAGATGTGCGTCTAGTGATGTTTAAAACTAAGACCTCTTGTGAAAATATCAAGATATCAACCACTGGGTCATCATGTGACCACTTGTGCATTGCCTAAGTGGTACCCCGGTTATTCGGGTATTCGGTGAATGCGAAAGGTAAGGGTTCGATCCTCGATGGTGGTTTTCCCAATGCCGTTTCTTCCCGACACGTGCCATGGATATGATAGGGTGGGTGGCATCCCAACGCAGACCCCTGTCAGTGATTCCTAACTCGCTGCTAAAAAAACTAGGTCATCATGTGATGATTGACTTTTCACTAGGGAATGAACTTTTACAATCTAATTACTATTAAAAGTAATAAATACAGAGTTAGTGGCATGATCTAAAAATTTCCTAAAAAGAATTTCAAAATTTAACTCTTGATGATGTTCCAACTACTCGATCAAAGTTGCTAATGGTGCTATCTTATGAAGGTAACAAAATATGTGATGATTAATGTGATTAGGACTCCTGTAGTTACTGCAGGAACTAAAGGTGCACCGGAAAATCGAACTCTTTGAGCCTGGTCCCTGCATTCGTATTATATAAAAAATTAGATCAGATTTTGAAGAGATAGCAAGTTTTAGACGTATAGAAAAAGTGAGATATACATGAAACCTGTTCAATTAAAGGTATCAATTTCGATCCATTTACTTATATATGGTTCGATTTGGGTTGAATTTATTTCAAATGGGTTGCTTCAAAGCATTCAGCTGAAAGGAGAATGGTATAATAACTTGCCAAAAGAAATAGTTTGTTGGTCACCCTGAACCGACCCGTTTCAGCCCGTACAAAATAGTCCCAATTCAACCAGACCCTGTTTTGACCCCTGACCATTTTGCTACCTATATACTTAATCATCTAGAAAGATAATGTTAGTGTAAATATCTTACTTTTGCAAGGACGAAAGTACCCCACAGTAGATGGTATTCTCGGGCAAAGAAACTTCGTCTTTTTCAGGGTTAACCACACTCAAATAAACTTCTTGGCCAAGGTACCATGAATCCAAGTTTTGTGCCCGAAGGTTCCAAAGGCCCGCGTTGTCAAGATAAACCAAAATCGCGGTCCATGCTCCAGGAAACACCTTCAAATATATAAAAGAATCTTCAAAAACATATGCCAAAAAAAAAAAAAAAAAAAAAAAAGAAAAAAAGAAACAACCAGAATACTACAGATTATGAACCATTCAGCGATTAATCAATCAGTAAAAACCAGTATTACCTGGGTAGTACTGCGAGCCACCCCATCCCATTTATTATATACACTTCTACTATTTTCTGTCCACACTCCATAATCCATCCTAACATTTATACAAAAATCATTAAGCTTGTGATCATATAAAATCATAACAAATTACATAAAAATATATAAACATACCCGACAACAAAGAATGCATAACCATCCAAATGGTAGCTTTGAACTGTAGTATCATTGTTTTGGAGTATAATTTCAATAAATCCTTTGTATGTACCATTCATCACAGATGTGTCGATTACTGGGGGTCGGTTCATTGGTCTATTCGGGAAATCAAGCTTGAAGATTCCCAAAACATTGAATTGTTGGGCAAGTTTCAATGGTGTTGAAGGAACAAAGAAAGAAATACCATTTAAAGTGGTACGTCTTTTACCATTTATAAGCTCGGGTGGTCTATTTTGCAGCAAATATACATCGGTTACTGTAATTTCTCCATATTTGAATGACCCTTGTGGATTTGGACGAGCCGCACCAGCAGTAACATTCATTCTATATACACATTTCAAATGATTATAATTATATAACAGAATCAGAAAATCTTGGAATATAACAACACTATAAGGTGTAGCTAGGGATGACAAATTTTGACCCATTAAAACGGGTAGATTCAGGTTGTGTTTCATCTCTAATGGAATAGATAGATCAAAAGGAAACGGGTCAAATGGGTTAAATGAATCAAACGGGTCAAAAACTGCCCAAATGTGATAGTCTGTATATAATACAAAAAACCTCCTATATCATCTTACTCTAATAATTTAAGTTACATATTTAATATCAAATATTCTTTGACCCGCTCATTTTGCCATCTGTAACATTAAGAAACTCTCTAAAAAAAGGAAAATGAAAGGGTGTTGTTCTAAACTAATACCTTATGGATCTTGCTTGACTCATTGAGAACGATGGGTCAGATTCGTCGGGAGCATCTGGAAGTGGGCCGGATGCGGGCCCTTGGGAATTTGAATAGTGCAAAATGGCAACTCCAGAAGCTTTCGTAGATTTTTCAAACCGAGGACTGGCAACAATGTAATAATCGTTACTGCCAGTTTGATCCATAGTCACCAAGAAAGAAATTGATTGGCCAACATGAATATCCATGTTTGAATAGTTCTGTTGTACCGTGTATGAACCTTCGGTTTCTACTAAAAGCAAGTTATGGTTTTGAATTCTGAAGTTCAAACTTGTTGAGATACCAACGTTGTGTACACGGAAACGGTATGTTTTTCCTGTTAGATGTCAAGTAAAACAATAAATCATATCAGATAATAAAATATTGTGGATGAATCCATTTTGACACGAACCCATTTTGACCAAAACTTAAATATGACCATTTTGACACAAACCCATTTTAACCCAAACTTAAATAATTTTGACCCAAACTTAATGATACCCATTTTGACATCGAACCCAATTTGACATGGACCAATTCTGACCAAAACTTAAAGATCACCATTTTGACATAAACCCATTTTAACCCAAACTTAATGATTACCCATTTTAACATCGAACCCATTTTGAGACGGAACTTAAAGATGACCATTTTGACACAAACCCATTATAACCCAAACTTAAACAATTTTGACCCAAACTTAATGATGACCCATTTTGACATCGAACCCATTTTGACATGAACCGATTTTGACCCATTGGTTCACATTACCATTACCACCTTTAGCTTAAATGGAAATCCAAACACCCCCTTAAAGATTTGAACTTTATGCTTAAAGATTTGAACTTTATGCTTAAAGAAGATCAATAATCACCTGGTTCAACGTTTATCACCTGATACGGAATACCATCAGGAACAATGGTACTATCATATCGATAAGGACCTAGCCCATTAAACAATACACCATCAGGATATCCAAGATCAATGCCATTTTCAATATCCTTCCTAAGATCCTGTTCCAAATAACAACTATTTAATTACCTACAATACACCTTTAACACTTACCAATAACAAATACAAAATCAAATGAAATCCAACCTTATGACTCTTTACAAACCAGTCACCGATAGCCAATGTAATGTCTCCATCTGGCGTTCCAAACGGTACTGCAATAACATCCCGATTGTTTACAATGATTCCGCCATACCCACCTGCGGCCCGTTGAAAATTTGTCGAAGGAAAATACGAAAAGCTGCCGATTTGATCCTTAACTTGAAATTGATATGTCCAATTCCAACCAGCAGGAATTGGACAATTTGTCCCTAACACACCATCCTGCCATGAATTTTTTCTCTGTTGGATCCCATTCCTAAAATAAACATATGTATAATTACTTAAAATTCAAAATTGTGTTTTAATACACTTCATGGTCATGAAAACATACCATGTGAGAAGTACAGGCTCATCAATATTGTTTCTTACGTTGACAACCACGTTCCAGTTCGTTGTTGCTTCAAGAACCGGTCCTGGAAATTTCCCATTTATTGCAATCACCTACAGAGGGTATGGTTTACAAATCTTGATAAGTTTCTTGATATCAAGGGATTCATATCTATAAGTATTTGGTTGCTTGTTTGAAGTAGACGTGGAAATTTCGACCCATATATTTATGAATGTGTCAATTCAGGTCATGTATTATCTCTAATGAATCAAAGGATACAATAAAAAATAAAAAAATATGTTTCAAAAGGAAATGGAAAACACTCCCAATCTCCAAGAGTCTAATTTTATCTTGTAGAGCCTCTAAAATCATGTTATTGAAAATTACACCATGTTAGATTGATATTACCAATGTATTTATACACAAATATTAAAAAAAGAAAATACTTTTTAAACCAAAGAATCCTACTTTCTTGAATGACTACTGACTCAACTTGATTAAATCCCCTGTTTCAGGCCATCATTAAGGAATTCCCAAAATAAAAACTTTACAGAACATAATCTTCACAATCAACCAAACACAATCATTTATGCAAAAAAGCCTACAACCCTAATCACAGAAACATGTATACATCCATAATCATCAAGATCTAAGCAATAAAGAGATCAAAGTTTCAAGCTTTTTCATCAAAAGGGCAGAAATAAAACCTGTTGTTTAACACCAAGTGGTGAGGCAGTGATGTAAGATACAGTCCAGTCATAATAAACAAAAGGGTCTCCTGCGAATGCATAATTAAACAAACCCACAAAAGAAATCAAGATAACCCACCAAGATTTTGAGTGCATTGCATTAGCACACACTAAATCAGTTAAAGAATTATGGGGATCTGCAATTTAGAATTATGATTGAAGAAAGGTAACATGGAAAACTGAGTAAGCAGTGTATGTACAGGTTATGAGTGAGAAATGTGAATGGGGATTGGTTTTTTTTGTGGGCCCATGTGTCACTGATTGTGGAAATTTCAGGCAAGTTGTCGACTTTTTTATTCAAATTTAATGTTGGGAAAGTTGCAGAATCTTCTGAATTACAGTTTCCATTCCTTTGTTTCTTCATGCTTTGAGTTGGATCGTTGATGCTTTGCTTAAAGTAGTATTATCAAAGGTTGCAGAATATCAAGAAAATTCTAGTGTTTAAAATTATCACAATCATAAATCTAGTCAAACAATCATGTTACATGACCTAATTTAATTGACTTAAAATAAGGATAAGAGAAAGTAATATTTTCACACCCATTTTTTTTATACATCCGGTACAATTGTAAGTCAATGTCCAAAATACCCTTGATGTCATAATTATTTGAAAAAATTACGCGATTGGTCACTCATGTTTGTCAAATATTTTACATTAACCACTGATGTTTAATGTTTGTCAAATATTTGACTACGGTTTCTTTGCGGAATTTGTTCTTCTGGATGGATGTAGGTGACAAGCTCCGTCGGAGCTCTATACCCTTTTAGGATGAGATTCGGTTTTTGAATGGTAGGCCTTGTTATGCTGGGATGGTGGTTATAGTGTTGCTTGTGTGTTGAAACCCGCCGATTCCGGTAGTCTGGCAGCTGCCCACGGCAACCTAGGATGGTTAGCGATTGCTGCTGCTAGTGCAGTTGGTGGCCTAAAGACTGATCGGTGGCTGTCTGGTGGCTGCTAGTGGCGGCCGATGGTAGATGGTGGTTGTTTGCTACTGATGTTGTTGTTGGAGGCCTGATCGTGGTAGTCGATAGCCTACGGTGCTACTGGTGGCGGTTGGTTGCTGCTAATTGGCGGTCGGTGTTTGCCGGTTTGTAAATGTGGTTAGAGAATTTGGCGAAGATGACTGGCTCCTTTATGGTCTGGTTCTTCATTTATTTCTGATTTGTTGCGGCTGGTTCGATTCATTCATTCAATTTTCCCCGTCGTCGGGTCTTTAGTGGTCTTGATGTAATTGTCGGCGATGTCGACTTTGTTGACTTCGGTAAATAGGCCTCAGGTTAGGTGTTCTTTGGTTGCCCGGTGAATGGTTTGGATTGGCGGTTTCTGAGGATGATGATGTGGTGTTGGATCGGGGCCGAATTTATGTGTCTTTATTAGGCTTAGGTAAGGTGATTGTCGTTGTTGTTTGGCATTTCATTTGTAATTCATATAGTACTCACTATGTATTTAATGTTGTCGTTCAGTGTGTTTAAAGCGAATAGAGTGAGTGTCATGGAATTTTGGTAGTTTGTGATCAAGTACTCTAGTTTACATATCGTTATGATCTAGTTATTGTAGCTCCACCAGAACCTTGGTTCTATTATATATGTATACATATTAATATTTTTGCAAAAAAAAAAAAAAAAAAAAAAAAGGCGAACATTAGTCTACTGATAGGGTTCGGTTAGTGATAAGGCTCGTTTACTGCTTCCGAGCTTTGAAGTGCTTTTGAGTTCATTTGTATCATTATTCGTCCTTTTCATCTATTGATGAAAAGACTTTTTTTTAATGTTATCGTTATTTTAGCCAAAAAATAAGAAAAGACGAACATTACCACAATGATAACTTTCGCCGGCAAACATGTATCATTTTCCTTCTTATTTCTTTCACAAATTTTATTGTTTTTTCTGATACAAAGTTACAAACACCGAAAAATAAGCTATTACGCCTAGTGAGATTCTTGGTAAAATAGATTAGCCATGTATAATGATAGTGTACCCCGCCTTCGAGATTTTAATCCCGTTTCGTTCACGATCACTTATGAAGAAAATATCGAACATGGGGGTTACAAAGCTAAGGTCCAGCAACGAAGCTAAGTCCATCAACGAAGCTAAGTCCAACAACGAAGCTAACTCCAACAACGAAACTAAGTCCATCAAAGAAGCTAAGTCCAGCAACGAAGTAATCTAGTGCCTCGATAACCTCAGTCACGACTTGATTCAAAGGAAAGAAACATTATTGTTTTTCAAAAGTGTAATAGACATTTTTCAAAAGTCAATGCTCTTTTTACAGAGCTTTAGGAACTGATGCTACAGAGCATTGAGAATTGAATACAAAGCATCTTTGACTGCCTTGGGAACTGAATACAGAGCATCTTTCTAGGATTGCCTTGGGTTCTGATGACAGAGATACTAAATTGACCAGACACTAAAAGCAGTCATTCTCCATCTATAAATAAGGAGGCATAACCCCTGGAAGGGGAGGCTCTCATACTATCCATCACTCATACTCTCAAGTCATTATACAACTCTCTATGTTGTACATTCGTATTTTTGTAGCGTAAAGTAAGATACATTCTTACTACCTTCGGGGAATCGCTAACAAGCACACACACATCACAAATGTCCTATCATATCTTCGTGGCGTAAAGCAAGTTATCTTGTTACCTTCGGAGAATCGCCAACAAGAATATAAATCACTCTCATTTACCCTTCTCATTCACACTTGTGTTTAGAGATAACAGGTATCATCTCTTCAACAAGAATAAGCTGAAAAGTGCACAAAGTATACAAGGTATTGAATAGACTTATGCGTTCTACTAATAGTTCAGACTTTTTGGTAGCTACTACTACGTAGCTACAGGCTACTTAACCTCGGATGATACATACACAGGGTGATTGGTTATAGTTGGCACATATCATGATCCTGGGCAGGGCTTCTCCTGTCATATTGGGCCTTACTTTTGTTATAGTATGTGAGCCCAAATGTAGTCAGATAATCAACTCTGATTGTTAAATGTGAATATGTGCTGAAGATATGGCCACGAGAATTTGTAGTTCTTTTTTTCTTTTTCTTCCCCACTAGCTTAAGACCCGCGGATTCGCGGGTTTCGACAATTAAATTTATAAAAAAAATTGCTTATATGTTATTTATTTAAGAGATAAACCACCAATGATTTATAAAAAAACAAATGAAGAACAATAATGTAGTTAAACAAAATATTATATGTAAATAAGAAATATGCAAACATTAAATGAAACATAAACATAGTTGAAATGGCTAAAAATTTTTTTTATCAATTGTTAACACCTAGTTGGAAATATTTTTGACCAATTATTTTACTGTAGCAGAAATTATATTTGGAGCTAAGTATGTATCTGAAGACTTTCCCAAACATTCTTAAATACAAAAAGCATTTGAAGTAGTCATTTATGGTCAAGACTGAAGCAACTTGTTGATTTTCTTTCAATATTATTCGCAATTTCGTTAAACTCTTCTCTTGCAACTTATCTGCCTACATAAGCAACATAATAAAATTTAGTACTTGACTATTCAATTTCAATTGATTATATTATCGACAACAAAAATTACAAATGTAATATATTATGTGTGAGCACATCAATGTAATCGATAAAAATTGTGTTATACTCTGTACAACATATATTTCTTGATTGTCCTTTGTTCAATCTAACTCGGGGTTTTTTTGCATCTAAACCAAATATATTAATCACACATAAACCAATATTAGTTAAAGAGGCAATTTTGACCCATTTAAAAACTAATCGGTGTGTTTCTAAAAAGCGATTAAATCAGGGATTCATCGGGGATTAACCGGTACTTTTACAAAAGTGCATACAAATAATGTCTGATTGTTTAAAGAAACCGTAACTCATGCAACAACCCATAATTGGCGACTCAAGGGCACTTACGGCTTGCACCATGAAGCCCAACCCGCAAGAGCTTTGAATTGTGAGGGACTGACCTAATTAAAAAAAAAAAGGTCAAATTCAAAGAAATTAATTCCCATGCATAAAATTTTTATATAATGTTCATTCACCTAATACCTCCAAAACAAATCATGCATGTTACTCTTATTATTGACCCGTCACCCGCCTTGCCCGGCACATGAAAAAAAAATAAACCACTTTTGAGTCAGATCTGTATGAGCCCGCTTGTAACCTGTTGTCCATCTCCATTCAGATCACATACAGACTCGTTAAATATTGAATCGTTTTCATACATATCACACATCTGGTAGACATTAAAGAATTAGAAAACATGAAAGTGGTGATTTTGACCCAGTTACAAACGGGTCGATTCGGGGTATGTCTATTTTTAACGCATAAAACTTTAGCAACTTGTGATGACCCGGAAATTTCTGACCAAATTAAACTTAATCTTTGTATGATTAACATTTCCGACACGATAAGCAAAGTCTGTAAAACTGAATCTCAAAATTTTTGAACTACTTTTATATATTTAAATACCCTTCGGTTGTTTTCGACGATTCGCGAACAATTATATATAAATAGATACACATATACTATAATTTGAAAAGGTAACAATGTATTAATTGTTTGAGACCGTACATTAAACTTATTGGTTTAAATATCTATTTGAAATATATGATAAGTTGGAATATTTATTATTAAAATTTATTTATAAATAACTTCCAATGTGTATTTAAAAACTGATTTATGTATATTAAAAAGATATATACATATATATAATTTCAAGTTATTTAGTAAACGATAGTAACATTCGTTTATTGATTCGATTGATATTTAGATAAGTTAACTAAAGCATTTAACATGAACCAGTAAAACACTAATTTGCTACAGTATTTTCAAATTGCTACAGTACTCAAAATGCTACAGTGTTTTCGAAAATCACTACTTGCTACAGTGAAATTGACTTTGCTACAGTGAATTGCTACAGTAAAAAATGACTTTGCTACACTAACTTTGCTACACTACAGTACTCACTATTTTAAAATGTATTTTAACAAATAGCGAGACGATGATTTATAGATGTAAATGACCAAAACACTCAAATGTATAAGTTATATTTTGAGTGATATAATTTAGGGATAATTTAAGGCTATATTTTGACTAAGGTACGTGTCCCAAAATGTAATGTACAAGTTTTCTCAGCGCACGAAGGGACATTCGAAAAACCGGAACCGGGACATAAGTCGAGTGACGACGTACGACTTATCGAAACAAAAATTACAAATCAACTATGCACGAGAATAAAATATAATATATAATTAATTAATTTAAATTATATATTACATATATTATAAAAATATGTCGACGAGCTAGTTGCCAAAACATTGTGAGCTGGAAAAGTTTCCCATGCGATCGCATGGGAATTACACTGCCCAGCCATGCGATCGCATGGCAGTGGAAATCAGGCCAGGTCTATAAAGCTCGCAAGTTTTGTTCGAATATATTTACTTTTTTTCTCAAAATCTCTCTGTCTCTCAAATATATATATATATATATATATATATATATATATATATATATATATATATATATATATATATATATATATATATATATATATTATTAAGATTAATATTATTATTATTATTAATCTTATTATTTTTATTAGTAATATTATTAGTATTATACATAAAATACTACGACGAGGTTATGTCCAAACGATTTCAAAACAAGTTTACGAGCAAGCTAGAGTTAAGGAAATTATGGGATATTGCCAAGGAGGTTATGGGTAATGTTCGGGGGTATATTTGTGAATCAAACCTAGTATTTATCATCTCCATTACGTCTACGTACTTTTTTACAATATTAAATCTCAATATTGATACGTTGAGATCTATGGTTATTTGATACTCTGAGTTTCGATCACATTACGATGAACGACTTTATATGCTGATAAGGTGAGTTTCATTTGCTCCCTTTTTAATTGCTTTTACAATATATATTTTTGGGCTGAGAATACATGCACTTTATTTTAAACACAATGGACACAAGTACATACTAAATTCTATACTGAGTTTGAACTGAAAATCCCTTAGCTTTGGTAACTAGTAACTGTTGGTTATAAGAACTGGTGGGCGCGAGTAGTAGTATATGGATCCATAGGGCTTGACATCCCCGTCTGTTCCAGGTTTAGAAATCCTAGCCTGAACTATTAAACAGACGTATGCTATTTGAGTTTAGTACACGTTGGTTTGCGTGTATTGTACATGTTGGTTGCATGTATGTTAAAACAGGGGTACTTATTATAACGTTAAAGTTTAGTTACCAGGGTGCTCAATCTTGTAGAATATTTTGATAAACGTTTCTGGATGAAACAACTGAAATCTTGTGATCCACCTTTATATACAGATTATACGAAACATTAAAACTATGAACTCACCAACCTTTGTGTTAACACTTGTTAGCATGTTTATTCTCAGGTTTCCTAGAAGTCTTCCGCTGTTTGCTTATATGTTAGACAAGCTATGTGCATGGAGTCTTACATGGCATATTTATCAAGAAAACGTTGCATTCACCAAATCATCACCATGTATCTTATTTTAACTGCATTGTCAATGGAAGTACTATTGTAAACTTATTTACGGTGATTGTCTATATGTAAAAATCATCAGATGTCGAAAACCTTTGATTTAAATATTCATTTATGGTGTGCCTTTTCAAAAGAATGCAATGTTTACAAAACGTATCATATAGAGGTCAAATACCTCGCAATGAAATCGATGAATGACGTGTTCGTCCATATGGATTTGGAGCGATCGTCACACAACTATAAAGATATATTAGAATTGAAAATAATATTTAACTATGTCATCATATTTAACAAACTAATTATTTGTAGAAAATCTCGAAAGAACTACTTCCGGGTCAACCCAATCTCACACGAATTTGACCTGTACCTTGTGGCATCCAGGTAGCACGTATAGAGTCCCGTCTCTTTCGGCTGCAATCCCTACAATCATTAGAAATCAGTAGAACATAAAATAATATATTAATATAAGACCCACAGAAATCAATATAACATATACAGAGAAGTTAAAACATTTACCTAATACATACCAGCATCAGATAGATTCACGCATGAGAAACCTTTAGATGCAGTGCCGTACGAACTTTATAACGGTCAATTGTGCAAAAGTTTGGCACGATCTTTCGAAGGTTGCTTCTTGCTGTATTTTGGTTATCGGTCTGCACAAGTAACAATCTGATTAAACATAAGATTAAATATAATAAATTAACTTTTGAATTAGATGTTTAATTGTTGTCTTGCACCATTTAAAGGTTACCATACAATTAGATCTTTCAATGGTTCAAATATGTGGAACAGTAGAGCATGTGAAGTACCTTATAAAGGATACCATACCATTAGCCCAATATAGGAGCTAATAATCCGTAGTCAAGTCAATGAAGTGAAGATCTGATGCATTTTCGATATATTTTAGCAGATTTTAAATGATCTAATTTATATAGATAAAAACAACAAACCCCGCCCTCAAAATATCTTACATTACACCAGAACTTCCCTTCTGTCAAAAAAAAATGGCAGCCCATAAATGGATGTGGTCAAACTCAAGTTTGACCGTTGACTGAACAGGTCAACTAATGACGTAAAGTAAGACCTTAACGGAGTATACACCACATCGTGTTAAAGGATAATTAAAACAACAAGCCATAAACCACAAACCACCTTATTTGAATATCTTAATTTGTCTAGCTTATTTAACACATAAACAACAAATGACTACCCAGTATGTCACTTTATTTAACCCTACTAAAAGACTACACTGACCACCTAATTTAACCCTACTAAAAGACCATCCATTTTGACACCTTATTTAATCCTACCTAAAAGACTACTCATTTTGACACCTTATTTAACCCTACCTAATAGACTACCCATTATGACACCTTATTTAACCCCACTAAAAGACTAACCATTTGACTACCTTATCTAATCCTTATTTAAAGAAGTTATAAATAAAAGGTCATTTATAATTGGTCATTATGTATTACCAAATTGTAATTCAGACATGTCGGATACTCATTCAAATCTTTTTGAAACCAGCCAAAAAAGGTCATGACCCAAATACCATTTAGAACACTAATAATATCGCTTAAGCAACCCATTTGATGGTTTTATACCAATAAGAGAATCTAGCCGTAAATTTATGATTTCGGTTGGACCAGATATATAAGTAGGGTATGCTTATACCCGCAGTCGAACTCTTTAGCATTGCAGTAAATGAAGTTCATTGAAAAAAATAACACCTGGTTGTTACAATCTAAAATGTACATGGGTAAAGAAAAAAAAAGATAAAATTCTAACCTTGTCATTAGCATCAGTCATCGCACTTAGATCCTGCATCATCCAACATACATGGTGACCCATCAATTAGTAATTTATTCGCACATTTATTCAATATTCGTAGAGGTTATTTCATAGTCGTTTTATAAATGGTTCAATTTGATCTATGTTTTCTGTCAAACATATCAAACGGATAGATTTTTATAACACCTCCTAAATCATTTTATTACTTATAAAATATAAGTTTTGTGATCATACTTTACACTAACAAAATAATTTAACTTGGACAAAAGTGTTTTGTGACAAGCCGGCCTCACTCAATCCGCTAAAACAGGTATAGAAATTACTCATTTGATCCACAGCCCAACCCACCCATTTTGTCCCTCTAGTCAATTTTTCGTAAGATTTTTATGTCAATGATACAATTTCCCATAGCATTTTGAGGAGCCACTAACATACAGTTCCACATTAATACTTCGTACTTAACTATTTAAGGCACTAACAATCAACCTTTTAAGAGTACCTATAAAACTTATGTTTATGAAGTTCCCCATGGCATGCCTGCAAGTGCTCCTTCTCCCACTGATCATTGAACACAAACCTTCATCGTTTTTTTCTGCTTAATATAACACATATCCAAAGTTTAGCAACTTAAAAAGTGCCATTCTCAAATACTTTTTTCAGGACATTGTGAGAATAACCATGATGAACATGTGTGCTTTATAGATTACAACTTCAATTATTAAGAGCTAGTATTTTAATAAAAAAAAATGGTAGTTGCCATATCAAGATCTCTGTTAGACATGCCAACCCATCTTAAATTCTTAACTATCCGACCATTTCCGAGCTGTTCATCGGCACAACCAACTTCAATAGATCTCATATTGTGTTCATCTCCCATGAACATAATGGAACCTCCATATTGCATATGATTGTTGCTAGTGTTATCAGCTGTAAACAATAATTCATCTTCATGATGACCTTAATTTCTTGCACTATACGGTAAAAACAATTCAATCTTTATTGTTAATTTAAAAGATAAAAGTTTCAGCAAATACCTAGCTTTTAAGCAAATAAAGATTTGATCCAATTGGTAACATACAATTTGATGCTTCCTGTTGATTCATCAATTAATAAAACACGATCAGCAAATGAAATTGTATAAGGACACAAATTTAATCAAATTGTATATAAAACAATTTACATGTTTTATGAGATTATATACATGCATTTTTCTTACTTTCGTAGCAATAAAATAGCAATCACAATATTGTGATTATATACATGATTTTTTCAGTAGCAATAAAACAGAAATCGCAATATTGGGGATATTCATGTAATTACCTAAATTGAGATGCCTTCATTAGAGAATGAATCGGTTATTATTGTATCATATCATTTAGTGCTGCATCGAACCAACCTGTGCTCTAACTGATTAACCCTAATGCCTTCATTATTGTATCATTCCCAGACTATTACGAACCCTAATGTAAAAGAACTGATAAATCATTTATATTCATAATTGTAACAATACATGTTGAATTCTTGAATAACATGAATTGATAATACCTGCAAAATTAATTAGAAACTCACAACGATAATACATACAAAATTAATCAACAAATCATAACAACAATATCCGGACATAAAATTTAACGATTTTAAACTTCAATTTTAAACCTAAGTACATGAAATTGATCTTTGAAACAAAAAACAAAACATCTGATACACTAAAACGCTATTGATCGAAGCATAAAGTCAGGATAACTCACCCGCGATGGTTTTATTTGGATCCAATTGAAGGCCGCCTTTAATGGTGTTTCTTCTTTAATAGATCTCCGTTCTCAATTGATTGGACTTAAACGACAAGCACATGATCTGCAATATTCGTTCTTTAGCAATTTGAAGAGAGAAAAAAACTGAGATTATGATGTTCAGCGGAGTGTATATAAAATAGTTATTAATTTTAGCAGGAAATACTATTAAATACGATACAATTTTACACAAGATATTTATTTATTTAGAGAATGGATATACTTAAACCTTGCTACAACACTTATAGGCAGTGTACCTAATCGTACAGTAGTGTAGTTTTTAGTAAGTTCGATTCGTTCCACAGGGAAATCTTTAAACAAAGCTTAACGCTATATTAGTTTACTTTTATAAAAATACAAATATATATATAAGTAATATTATTATTATAAAGGGGGGTTTTTACCGTTTAATGACCGGTTTGTCGATTTTAAAACTTTAGTCGCAGTTAAAACCAAATGTAAAATATTAAAAATAAATACAAGACTTAAATTAAAGCGTAAAGTAAATAACGATAATGAAATTGCGAATAATAAAAGTGCGATAAAATAAACTTGCGATAATTAAAGAGTACGATAATTAAAAGTGCAATTTAAATAAAATAACAATAAAAATGCGATAATTAGAAGTGCAATTAAATATAAAATAAAGGAAATTAAATATGAAATAAAAGAATTATGCTTATTTAAACTTCCGTAATCATGATGTTTGACGTGTTGATTTTAGTTTTATGCCCATGGTTAATTGTCCTTTGTCCTGGATTATTTAATATGTCCGTCTGGTTTTTGTCCATAACAGTCCATCAGTCATAAATATAAAGTGCGAGTGTCCTCGTCAAATTATCCTTATACCCGAAGTTAAATATTCCAACTAATTGAGGACTTAAACTGTAACAAGATTTTAATACTTTGTTTAATAATTACACCAGGATGTCGACTGAGTGTAACCCAAGGTTTTAATATTTTGTTATCAATTATACCAAGTGTCCTTTTACATAATTTCACCCCTGTTTTAATTATTCTAGTGGCTATTAATCCATTCTAGTGTCCGGTTAAATGAACGATTATTCGTACATATAAATACCCCGCCCATCGTGTCCGATTGAGTGTATATGGTAATTTATAGGGACGCCCAATTGTAAATCTTTATATTAACATTAACAAACTATCATTTAGTTAAACAAATATAAAGCCCATTAATAGCCCATAGTCTAATTTCCACAAGTGTCGTTCTTTTGTCCAAACCCCAATTATGGTACAAAGCCCAATTACCTAATTTTAGTAATTAGCCCAACATCATGATTACTTCGGATTAAATAAGCATAATAATAACTTAGCTACGAGACATTAATGTAAAAAGGTTGAACATAACTTACAATGATTAAAAATAGCGTAGCGTTACACGGACAGAATTTCGACTTACACCCTTACAATATTCGCTAACATACCCTTATTATTAGAATTATAATTAAAATTAAAATATAAATTATAAATATATATATATATATATATATATATTTTACGTATATATGAGAGAAGAGAAGGAGAGATGGATTTTTTTGGTTCACCAAAGCTCGATTTTTATAGGCATGTGGGCTGGAACTGGGGCTCATGCGATCGCATGGATTTATGCCTTCTAGGCCATATGATCGCATGGCCAGCTGGGGAGGCTCATTTTTGGTTGTTTTCTTCTGCCGACGGTTTTATAAATAATATAATATATTAAATAATTATAAGAATTATTTAAATATTATATTATATTTATGTGCATAGTTGACTTGTAATTTTTAGTCCGTTGCGTCGAGCGTTGAGAGTTGACTCTGGTCCCGGTTCCGGATTTTCGAACGTCCTTGCGTATAATTTAATATCTTGTACTTTGCGTTTTGAATCTTGTACTCTTGTAATTTCGAGACGTTTCTTATCAATAATTGGAACCTCTTTGATTGTATTTTGTACTTTTGAGCTTTTTGGTCGTTTGCGTCTTCAATTCGTCGAATCTGTCTTTTGTCTTCACCTTTTATTATTTAAACGAATATCACTTGTAAATAGAACAATTGCAACTAAAAGCTTTTCTTTCTTGAGGAATAATGCTATGAAATATATGTTCATTTTTAGCATTATCAAATATTCCCACACTTGAGCGTTGCTTGTCCTCAAGCAATATCGTCTTGAAATACTAGAATCACTTCTTTATTCTTCACACTTTGTACATCAGTGATTTCTATACGGCGGTATAAACAATGATAGTAACGATAGAACCATGGTTAAAGGTGGGTGTGTCATCCACAGTTGCCTCGGGTTTAGGTCAACGACACTTGCAATCAAATAGCCGATTTACTTTCGGTTTTCAAAGCAAAGTGCACATTTGAAAGGCGGTTTACAGTCCCACATGACTATGAAAATGTAGATCCTTAAGGAAATTGGATCTTTATGAAAATATTTGATCTTTTAAAAATTCAATCTAGCTTTTACCCTAGATAAGTTTTCCGGAATAACCCTTCACCGGTGTTTGCAAAATATTTTTGTGGTTTTGGTGGGTTTCAGATTTGAAAATTTTAGCTCAAAACTTGCGGTTTTGTGTCACCCACTTGCTAACCTTGTATTTGAAAAGCAACACGTCCAGTTTACTTGTCCCGTATATTACCTTTCGATAAACTACCGTCCGGTTGTAAAGGAAAGCGTTGAACAAGCAACTGTTAAGGCAATGCCCCCTGACATGCTTTTAATTATGGTCTATAACATGTCGGATGCAATTACTATCCTTGGTAGGAGCAATAGTAAAGCTCACCCTTATGATTTTTCGGTCTGGCACAAGGTCCTGTCTTTGACCATGCTATGCAACCACCGTTCTTACGGTTGACACCCGATTTAGTTCAGGTGACCTAATGAATTCCAGGTGAATTTCTAGGATTTTACGTTCAATGGTAATGAACGCATTAAGAATAGGGTTTTCAGAAAACAAATCGGTTTGTAATTTTGATCAAAATATTTTCTCGTTCAAGCTCGAGTTTAGATATCATTGAATTCCATGAGTTTGTAATTCTCAATCTTTAAGGTCAATCTCTAGGATTGAGTAATATCAGTCTTAAAAGCTGATTTTTAATCTTTAAGGAGATTATCCTTTCTGGGGATCTGATTCATTAGTCTTATCCAGCTAATTTGCATGGTGCCCCCCCATTGTACGAGATAAATCCTTCTCATGGTTAGGATAAATCTGACCACTTGGCGACCCTGTTTGATGCTGAGGTCCGTGGATTTCCTGCTGATTTTAGAGATGACTTTTCTAGATTTTTTGTCAACCTACAGCTGGTCTGGACGACAACTTCTTGACCTAAATCAAGAAGCGCGTGTCTTTTTCGGAAGACTTTACTTCCTTTTAATGATGGAATTGATTCATCGTGTAGATCCATCTCTTCTTTTCTTTCATCGGGTAAAATGGTTTAGTTTAGTCCAGAGCAAAAGTATTTTCAGTTATTTGTTACAGATATATGTGACATATGTTTAAGATAACTTGGTAAATTTTCCCACACTTGGCTTTTATTTTCCTTTTTATCGTCCTCTATTCCATTTTAAATGAATTTCAACATTTTGGTTTGTTTCTCAATTTATGTCCTTTCCGAGGTAACAATAATTTCGGTGTTAAAACCTAGTTTTATCGTTCATAAATATGTATAAACATGATTTTGAGTTCATTTAATTGAAAATTTTAAATTTTTTTTACTAGAATTGGGTAGTCAGTATATAAGACTAGGGCTGTTCTTTATTATCAGAGAGCACTAGATTCTAATACAACTACTACGTTACTAGTATTTTTAATGGTAACCAAGTGTATAAAGATAAAAATTTTAAAAATCTGAAAGAATTTAACCCCTTCCCACACTTAAGATCTTGCAATGCCCTCATTTGCAAGAAATCAGTACAATTTAAATTATTGAGGGTGATTAGCGTAGAAATGATTAAATTTTACCAAAGTTTCTAAATATATTGGCGTTTGTTTGCTGAATGATAAATGGTGCATAGCATTTGTTCATTTCGTTTATTGTTACATCACATTTATTTGTCATCTTGTCGTCAAAATTAGTAGCTTTTGCTGAACTTAATGCCAGTCTTTGAAAATGCGCTGTTTTACCCTGTTTTGAACAATCGACAATATACATACATACAAGTATAATCATGCATGGCAATTTGAAATGGGACTTAATATCCCACTTTCAAATTCTAAATATGAAATATTAGTACACAATAATAATAAAAATTACACAAATATATCCAATAACATAAGTTTAAACATGAAAAAGTCAAAAGATAAAAACATAAAAATCATAAAAATAACCAAATGGAACTAAATCAGTCTGGATAGGGGTTCCAGTTCATCTCATCGGGTGGGTTCCATTGTTGGTTATAGGTGTTCTGATAGGCTTGGTCATAGTCATACCGGTTAAAGGGTGGTCGGATATCGGGGCTATATGGCGGAAAATGAGCAGGTCGAGTAGGTACATAGTTATTTGGTACCTGATATGATAGCTGGCTCATGATTTGGTGCTGATGAACTAACCAGCTATCGTGTTGGCGTCGCCTATAATCCTCGTATACTCGCTCGGAGTTCCACTGCTCATACATACTATGTCTTGCCGAGTTCGTCATTGCTTCCTCATCTATACGAACGTGGACGTCAAGAATAGCATCTCGAAAGACATCCCTAATGTCTTCCGCCTCCTCCATTTCCTCGTCTGAGCCTCTCTCTACCTGAGGATGAGATCCCTCATAGGGTACTGCCTGGTTACGTCTACTTTTCAATACCTTAGCACCCACATAAACTTTCAATCCTAAGGGCTCAACCTGTTCTCTACAAATCTGTAATGGACCCCCTTGGTTCCTATCAACACCTAAATACTCTCCAATGAGAGTAACAAAAATACCTCCTCATATTATACTCCCGTCCTGCAATCCCTCTACCATTTTAGATAAATAAAAAGCAACACAGTAAGGGATATTGACAAAGCTTCTAGGATCCCGAATACACTTTAGGTAGAATAAATCATATAAGGTAATTTTTTCTTTATTATGACCTCTTTGTGTAATCGAGTTAGCCAAAAATCTATGAATAATACGAAGCTCGGCTCTGTCAATATGTGTATAGGAGTGTCCTCCTGCTCGTGTAAAAACATCAAAATGTGACATACGCCTCCAAATGGCGTCAGCGTCAAAGTTACTATCTACCCGTTCACCATAATGAATCAGGTTTGTACAATCGGGTAATAGCAACTCACCAGGAGTATATATCTGTAAGGCCCTGGCCATGTCCAGCATGGACATTCTGTACATCCTACCGCCAAGGATAAACCTAAGAAATCTTCTATCATCTATCCTAACTATATTTGTATCAAGTGATACAGTACTCATCAACTCAACACACCATTCCTTATATACAGGTCTACGAATGGTGAAAAGACGTTCCCAATCTGTAAAAGAAGAACTGCCATACCTTTGAACTAAAAGCTGTCTAACACGGTCAGCTAGATGGACCGTTTCCAAAGGGGCCCAATCAATTACCCTTGGCACCTCTACATTTTTTGTTACCAATTTGAATTTGTTCCTTTGATATGTCTCGTAATCTCTCCATCTTCTATCAAATCTCAGATTAGGATGTAGAGTGTGCTCAGGAATCGTTGGGAATTCTACTGGCGGCCTCATTGGGAATACTATGAATTCATCAACAAACTGTACTGGATCATAATAAGGTATGTGCTGATCAGGCTGTTGTTGTTCCTGTTGTGGTTCTTGTTCGTGTTGCATTTCTGGCTGTGGTTCTTGTGCTGGTGCTGGTCGTCTAGATGATGATGCTCCTGAACCTCCAGTATCGGCTCTCTGTAAAACACATTAAACACAAAAATTGTGCATCCAAATATGCATTAGTGTTAGTAAAATAACAACTTAAAACAATCACTATATCATGTTAAATCAAAATTAAACTTATACACATTTTCACAATTTTTCACAATTCTACACTTTTCAAATAAGCACATATGAAAATGTATACAAAATTCATAAGCATTTAACTCAAATAACATGTCAAAATATTCATTACTAATAATTAAACAAGTCTCAAATGTCAAATATATCAAATAAATCAAGTTCATGAATTTTGGACTTAAAAAGTCCACTATAATCTCCAAAAATCATGTTTAGGATCATTGTTTGGATCATTTAACTATCTAAACATGTTACACTACTCAATTTAGCAATAATTCATGACAAAAATCGGTCATAACCTGTTTATATCAAAAAGCCCCAAATTGCTCAAGAACACAAACCCTAGATTTCTAAAATTTTTGAAGTTTTTGGCTTCAAATCATGTTAAATAGCATCAATCTAGGTTATACATGCATAAAATACTAACAATTTAGCACTAATTACACTAGAAATTAACAAAATTGCATTAGGTAAAAAAATTGGTAATTATCACAAAAACTAGGAATTTGTAGAGTTTAGGGGTGTAATTTTTACCAATTTGCTGAGGAATGAGAATCTAGGCATGATTAGAGCAAGAAAAATGACGAATTACGGTGGAAAAATGGCGAAAATTTGTGAATTTTTGGGTGAGTTTCAGGTGTATGTGTGTGTGTTGTGGTTGAAGAGCATACCCGCTGCTGTTTTTGTTTCTGAACTGCATTTGGTCCCCATGCGATCGCATGGGTTCCAAGTGCAAACCCCATGCGATCGCATGGGGTGCCGGCTACAGTATTTTCAGCTTTTTTTTTTTTTTTTTTTTTTTTTTTGAAACCTTATGCTTTATAAAACTTATAATTAATTAAATTTTAAAAATTTTGTTTTCCTTTAGGAGCGAGGGCGTTTCGGATCGTTGTCCTAGTCTGTCTCTCGACAAAATTTTTAAAATTTGTCAAATCAAAGCGCGATTTTTTTAAAAGTAAAGATTTTTGGGTTTTTTAATATTTTTGGTATACTTTAATTCAATAAGATTAAAAATAATGATAATAAAAGTTCTCGTCCCTCCCTCGGGTAAAGCAATTTCGGTTCAAAGACCTAGTCTTCAACTTACGACGAATTTTAAAAATCATATTTTTAACTTAATGAGATAAAGTAAATTTTTGTTTTTAAATTCACACAACTTAAATATGAAATTCAAAATTTTTATTAAAAATTCACACTAAACTTAAAATTTAAAATGCATAAAATTAAAAATTTATATTTTAAAAATTCACACCAAACTTAATTTAAAAATTCATATTATAAATTCACACCAAACTTAATTTAAAAATTCATATTATAAATTCACACCAAACTTATATTAATTTTTCAAATATTTACAATTTTAAATATATTGTTTTTACAAAGTTTACAATATTAATTTAAGATTTAAATATTAATTTTAAAAACATGGTAAAAATAAAATTTAAAATCTTTTTGTCTTTTTATCCCACTTTAATCAATCAAATATTATCAAAAATATGCGCCCCTCTTTTCGGTAAAGTAATTTCGGTTCCAAAACCTAATTTAACTCATGACGAATTTTTGAAATATTTTGGGTTGATTGATTAAAGATATTTATACCTTAAGAATAAACGTTAAATTTCGCAGTGATGTAATAAATTTTTGAATGATATCAATAATTTCGGTCGCCAAACCTAATTTTATTCAATACCAATTTAATACTTTTTAGCGAACAAATTAGCGTTTATTATCAAAAGGTTAAAAATAAAAATAAAAATAAAAACTGTACAGACATACCTGTGAAATAGATTTCTTAGTTATATGATCTATCCCATTCATAAGATAGTCGGTTTAATTGGTTTTCCATGGCTACATAGGCGTAACCTCGAGCATTCAGTGTCTTTTCTTCTAAACATATGAACGGTCCATCTCTGCATAAAGTAACAAATTCAGTGTTTGAATAGGTTTGATTATTTGAACATTTACCTCCATGTGACCATTTTCCGCATTTGTGACATCTTTCTAGGTGTCGTGCTCTTCTTTTCGCTGCGGATTTTGATTTTCCTTTACCAAATTGTAACTTATTATCTTCGCATCTGGATTCTTTTCTAACTCCGTCCATTCTTTCTCTGATTACTGATACTATTTCACTAGGTAGTATGTCATTATTACGTTTAGTGATCAAAGCGTGTAGCATTAGACCATGGTTTAGTTCACAGGCAGTCTTCATTTTGTAAAAACCTAAAAAAAATAAAAATTCAGAATGGGGGGAGAAGACTAGTTCTTTAGGGTCTGCTAGGGAAAGACCATTCGGGTTCCATTTTCGAGAACTACACGAAAACAGACAATCTAACTCTAACAGAAATACATATTATCCTTTAAAGACTTGATTCTCCCCACACTTAGTTAGCTGTTGTGTCGAAATTGTGATTAACTTCGTTGTCGACTTCCATCGGACCATGTATGTAATGTTTAACTCTGTGACCATTAACTTTAAATTCAATCCCATTTGAATTTATTAATTCTATCGTTCCGTATGGGAAAACTCTTTTGATTATGAATGGTCCAGACCATCTTGATTTCAATTTTCCTGGAAATAGCTTGAATCGTGAATTGAAAAGAAGAACTCTGTCTCCTTCTTTAAATTCTTTTGAACTTCTGATTCTTTTATCATGCCAATTCTTCGTTCTTTCTTTATAGATTAACGAATTTTCGTATGCTTCATGTCTTAATTCTTCTAATTCGTTTAGTTGACTTAATCGTAGACGTCCGGCTTCATGTAAATCAAGATTACATGTTTTCAAAGCCCAAAATGCTTTGTGTTCAATTTCTACTGGAAGATGACATGCTTTTCCATAAACAAGTCTAAAAGGTGTGGTTCCAATTGGAGTTTTGTAGGATGTTCTAAAAGCCCAGAGTGCATCCTCCAATTTAATGGACCATTCCTTCGGATTTGATCCTACGGTTTTCTCTAGAATACGTTTTAAAGCTCGGTTGGTATTTTCAACTTGTCCACTTGTTTGTGGATGATATGCGGTGGAGATTTTATGAGTTACTCCATATCTTTTAAGAACTTTCTCAAGTTGATTATTACAGAAATGAGTACCCCGATCACTTATTAAAGCTTTCAGTGTTTCAAACCTTGCAAAAAGACGTTTTAAAAAGTTGACTACAACTCGTGCATCGTTAGTTGGGAGAGCTTGTGCTTCCGCCCATTTAGATACATAATCAATGGCTACGAGTATATATAGATTATTATGAGATTTTGGAAATGGACCCATAAAGTCAATACCCCAAATGTCAAATACTTCACATACTTGGATGACATTTTGTGGCATTTCATCACGTTGACTTATTTTTCCGGCCCTTTGACAAGCATCACAGGATTTGCAAAGAAGGTGTGCGTCTTTGTAAATTGTAGGCCAATAGAATCCAGCTTCATAAACTTTTCTTGCTATTAGTTGAAGCCCATAATGCCCTCCTGTTGGTCCTGTGTGACAATGGTTTAAAATTTTACTAGCTTCATCTCCAAATACACATCGGCGTATTATTCCATCGGGACAACTTTTAAACAGATGTGGATCTTCCCAGAAATAGTGTTTTATATCACTGAAGAATTTCTTTCGTCTTTGGTACGATAATCCTTTTTCAAGGAATCCACAAACTAAGTAGTTTGCATAGTCTGCAAACCATGGAATTTCTTTATAATCTATCTTCAATAGATATTCATCAGGAAAGTTGTCTTGTATGGCCGATTCATTTAGAACTTCTAATTCAGGATTTTCAAGACGAGAAAGATGATCAGCGGCGAGATTTTCTGCTCCTCTTTTATCTCGGATTTCAATATCAAACTCTTGTAAGAGTAAGATCCAACGAATTAATCGTGGTTTGGCATCTTGTTTCGAAAATAGGTATCTAAGAGCAGAATGATCGGTATAGACTATTGTTTTTGCTAGAACGAGATATGATCGAAATTTGTCAAAAGCAAAGACAATAGCAAGGAGTTCTTTTTCAGTAGTTGTATAGTTCGTTTGTGCTCCTTGTAACGTATTACTAGCATAATATATAGGTTGAAATCGTTTTTCAATCCTTTGTCCTAAAACGGCTCCCATTGCAAAATCACTTGCATCGCACATTAGTTCAAATGGTAGATTCCAATTTGGTGTTATCATGATCGGTGCATTAGTGAGTTTCTCTTTAAGAATATTAAAAGATTTGATACACTCATCTGAAAAGATGAATGGAGCATCCTTTTCTAGGAGTTTATTCATAGGAGTGGCAATTTTAGAAAAATCTTTTATGAAACGTCGGTAAAAACCGGCATGCCCTAGAAAACTCCTAACTCCTCTAACATTGGTGGGATGTGGAAGTTTAGCAATTACATCTACTTTAGCTCTATCCACTTCAATTCCTTCTTTTGAAATTTTATGTCCAAGAACGATGCCTTCTTTAACCATGAAATGGCATTTCTCCCAATTAAGTACTAGATTTGATTGTTCGCATCTAAGAAGCATTCGTTCCAGATTAACTAGACATGATTCAAATGTATCACCGAAGACTGAAAAGTCATCCATGAAAACTTCCATGCATTCTTCTATCATGTCATGAAAAATCGCCATCATACACCTTTGAAAGGTTGCAGGGGCGTTACAAAGTCCAAATGGCATGCGTTTGTAAGCAAAAGTACCATAAGGGCACGTGAATGTGGTTTTCTCTTGGTCCTCGGGTGCTATTGGAATTTGAAAATATCCGGAAAATCCATCTAGAAAACAATAGTAACTATTTCCGGCTAATCTTTTCAACATTTGATCTATGAAAGGTAAGGGAAAGTGATCTTTTCTGGTGGCGTCATTTAATTTTCTATAATCAATACATACACGCCATCCTGTTACAGTCCTAGTAGGAATAAGCTCATTTTTCTCATTTGTAATGACAGTCATGCCACCCTTCTTAGGTACGCATTGAACTGGGCTTACCCATGGACTATCAGAAATTGGATAAATTAGACCTGCATCTAGCAGTTTAATAATCTCTTTCTTAACTACATCTTGCATATTAGGATTTAGTCTTCGTTGGCGTTGCACATACGTTTTATGACCTTCTTCCATAAGGATTTTATGTGTGCAATACAAAGGACTTATTCCTTTAATATCATGAATCTTCCATGCAATGGCTGGTTTATGAGCTTTCAACACAGAAATGAGTTGTGATTTCTCATTTTCAGTAAGAGAAGACGATATTATTACAGGTAATTCAGATTCACCATGTAAATAAGCGTATTCCAAATGGTTTGGAAGTGGCTTTAACTCTAATTTCGGAGGTTCTTCTATCGATGATTTGTATCGATATCTGTCTTCTTCTTTTAGCATTTGAATTTCTTCTGTTGTTGGTTCATATCCATTAGCTATAAGTGTAGCTAACATTTCAGCTTCATCAATTGGTTCATTACCTTCTCCTAAAGAACATTCTCCTGTTCCTTGTAATTCTGGAAATTCTTCTAATAATTCTGCATGTGCATCTATAGTTTGAATATAATAACATGTATCATCTGCAGATTGTGATTGTTGCATTGCTCTATCAACTGAAAAGGTTACACTCTCATCCTCTATACTTAGGGTCAATTTCTTACCGAACACGTCTATCATTGCTTTAGCCGTGTTTAAGAATGGTCTTCCTAATATGAGAGGAACTTGAGAATCTTCTTCCATGTCCAAAACAACAAAATCTACTGGAAATACTAAAGTACCAACTTTAACTAGCATGTTCTCCATTATCCCTCTAGGATATTTTATTGATCGATCGGCTAGTTGTATGCTTATTCTTGTTGGTTTCAATTCTCCAAGGTCTAGTTTAGCGTATAGTGAATACGGCATTAAATTTATACTAGCACCTAAATCTGCTAATGCTTCTATTGAACTAAGACTACCCAGAAAACATGGAATTGTGAAACTTCCTGGATCAGATAGTTTTACTAGTATCTTATTCAACAGTACTGCTGAACAATTAGCATTCATAGTAACAGCCGAGAGTTCTTCCATTTTCTTTCTATTCGTGATCAGATCTTTCAAGAATTTAGCATATCTAGGCATTCCTGAAATCACATCAATGAAAGGAAGATTTACATTTATCTGTTTAAACATATCCAAGAATTTGGATTGCTAGGCTTCAAGTTTCTCTTTCTTCATTTTACTCGGATAAGGAAGTGGTGGTTGGTATGGTTTAACATAAGGTTTATCCTTAACTTTGTTATCTTCATTAACCTTCTCAACTACCGGTTCTTTTTCCTTATCTTGATCAGGTTGTGGTTCTTGTGGAGTAGGAATAGCTTCATCAGAAGTTACAGGTATTTCAGGTGGTTTAAGTGTTGTACCACTTCTTGTGGTAATGGCTTTAGCTGTTTCATTTCGGGGATTAGCATTTGTATTACTAGGTAGACTTCCCGGTTTTCTTTCACCTATTAATCTTGCTAGGTTACTTACTTCTTGTTCCAGATTTTGAATAGAAGCTTGTTGATTTCTAAATGCTTGAGCATTTTGTTCATTGGTTTGTTTTTGAGATGTGAAAAACTGCGTTTGAGTTTCAACTAGCTTTGTCATCATATCTTCTAAATTTGGCTTTTTATCATCAGTTTGTTGTGATGGTTTGTTTTGAAAATTAGGTCGTTGCTGATTGTAAGTATTATTGGATACTTGTTGATTGGTAGGACCTTGTTGGTTGTTGTATGGAATATTTCGGTTATAATTCTGGTTTTGATTGTAAATCGGTCTTGGCGGTTGATAATTATTCTGATAATTATTTCCAGGCCTTTGGTTTATGTATGAAATATTCTCTCTTTGTTCCATTGTTAATTCAATACTGAGACAATCTTTTGTCAAATGTGGTCCTCCACACTGCTCACAACTAATTCGTATAGCGTGAATATCTTTAGTCATCTTTTCCATTCGTCTTTCGAAAGCATCTATCTTTGCGGAAATGGAATCTAAGTCATGACTAGAATCGGCTCTAGCTGCTTTAGATGATCTAACGATATCTTTTTCTTGATGCCACTCATGTGAGTGGGAAGCAGTGTTATCAATGATTTTATAAGCATCAGTTTCGGTTTTCTTCATAATAGAACCACCAGCTGCTATATCTATGTCTTTTCTTGTAGTGATGTCGCATCCTTGGTAGAATATTTGTACTATTTGACAGGTGTCTAAACCATGTTGCGGACATCCTCTTAACAACTTTCCATATCTTGTCCACGCCTCATATAGAGTTTCATTCGGTTTCTGTGTGAACGTAACAATTTCTGCTTGAAGTCTTACGGCTTTAGATGCAGGAAAGAATTGTTTAAGAAATTTTTCAACTAAAACGTCCCATGTATCAATCGCCCCTTCAGGTAACGATTCCAACCAATCTTTGGCTTCTCCCTTTAAAGTCCAGGGAAATAACATGAGATATATCTGTTCATCCTCCACTTCTCGGATTTTAAATAGTGTGCAGATCCTATTAAAGGTACGTAGATGTTCATTTGGATCTTCCTTCGGCGCACCACTAAATTGGCATTGATTAGTCACCATGTGTAGAATTTGTCCTTTGATTTCATAATCTGGCGCATTAATGTCTGGATGAGTAATTGCGTGACCTTGGCCAGTGCGTTTAGCTCTCATTCGGTCTTCCATACTTAAAGGTTCCAGATTCTCCATAATTGAATTTGTTGAATCGGTATCACTAGATGATTCTGATTTAATGGTTCGTTCCTCAACAATCTCTGTTTGAATGATTGGTGGCTCCGGAGGAAAGTTTAGTGGTTCAGGATCTACGAACCGTTCCTGAATATTCTCCGGATTCTCAATTGTGAGGTCGGGTTCAAAAAATGGATTATCGGAAATTTGAACTGAAGTACTTGGTCGACTGGATGACGATTCTAAAGAAAAATCAACGGCGGTTATATTTGCTAAATGTCTTGATCTAGTTACAGGTGGTGAACGTACAAAAGGTGGTGAACGTCTTGCTCGGTGCATTCACTGAATATCCTATTAGTTTTAAAAAGGAAAGAAAAATTATAATAAGTTATCCAATCAATAGACTTTTCTGATTTTGCCCACGTTTCGAATAGCTAAAAGATGCAGCAGAGGGGCAGGATTCGTTTGGTCTCAATATAATTGAGGACTGTTTGGCTCCAATAACCCGGTCCACGTACAAATCCAACTATTACTACGAACCAGAAAATTTTGATGTCTATTAATTTAACCACTCAAAATAAATTTTCGTAATTTTAAGAAATTTAGATAAGAAGTAGAATAAAAATCTATGTCCTAAAAACTAGAATAGCGAGAAATAAGAAAGAAAAAGAGTTCGTCAAAAAAGGTCGAAAAAAAAAAATATGGTTGAAAAATAAAAGGTGACGGAAAAATAAAAGAAACTTATAAAAACTTAAAAATACTTGACTAACCTAACCTTATTACTACAACCAACTTAAAATTATAATCGCAAATTGAGATTACTAATTGGAATGATAATTGATACATAGTAAAAGGTGCCTAAAAATATTAAAGCTTACAGGAAAAATTAAATCCCAAATGGAATTAACTTAAAAAGAAACTAAAACTTAAAAAGGCGTCGCAAAATTCTAAAGCACTTAAATCTTAGTCTAAAGAAAAAGCACTTAAGGGATTTTACGGCAAATCCTAAAAATCTAGAAATAAAAATAAATATGGCAAAAACTATGACTTAAAACTAAATACGAGCGAAAAATACAAAAATTACGCTAAAAGTGTACAAAATATAAAAATATACTAAAAATTGTAAAAAGTATAATTTTTATAAAAATATTATTTTTATATTATTTATTTTATAAAAATATTAATTTTATAATTTAATTAAACTAAATAAACTAAATATATAAATTAAATAATAAAACTAAACTTAATTAATATTAAATATAAAACTAAATAGGGTTTTATAATTATAATAATAAATAATACCCGTAATTAATGCTGATTCAGGGCTACAGTTGGCGTGTCAGCAGGGCTCATGCGATCGCATGAGTCCTCAGTTTCCCAGCCATGCGATCGCATGGGCTAGGGTTTCGGGCCAAAAGCTGGGCTGCTACAGTGTTCGGGCCGAATTAATTTTTTTTTTTTTTGCTGTAAAATATAAAATATATTTATTAATTAAATAAAACTTATATTTTTACAAACTAAAAAAATATGGAAATAAAGAAACTTTATAAAACTTAAATATTTATCAAACTCCTAAAAATATTTATATTTTTGTTTTTCTTTTTATATTTTCGAATATTTAAAACGTATTTTTACAAAAATGAATTTTAATAAAAGTAAACTAAAAATCTTTTTTTTTTATATTAGCGTTGCGCTTCCGGCTTTTAAGACTTTCCCCGGCAGCGGCGCCAAAAATACTTGATGTTCAGCGGGGTGTATATAAAATAGTTATTAATTTTAGCAGGAAATACTATTAAATACGATACAATTTTACACAAGATATTTATTTATTTAGAGAATGGATATACTTAAACCTTGCTACAACACTTATAGGCAGTGTACCTAATCGTACAGTAGTGTAGTTTTTAGTAAGTCCGGTTCGTTCCACAGGGAAATCTTTAAACAAAGCTTAACGCTATATTAGTTTACTTTTATAAAAATACAAATATATATATAAGTAATATTATTATTATAAAGGGGGGTTTTTACCGTTTAATGACCGGTTTGTCGATTTTAAAACTTTAGTCGCAGTTAAAACCAAATGTAAAATATTAAAAATAAATACAAGACTTAAATTAAAGCGTAAAGTAAATAACGATAATGAAATTGCGAATAATAAAAGTGCGATAAAATAAACTTGCGATAATTAAAGAGTACGATAATTAAAAGTGCAATTTAAATAAAATAACAATAAAAATGCGATAATTAGAAGTGCAATTAAATATAAAATAAAGGAAATTAAATATGAAATAAAAGAATTATGCTTATTTAAACTTCCGTAATCATGATGTTTGACGTGTTGATTTTAGTTTTATGCCCATGGTTAATTGTCCTTTGTCCTGGATTATTTAATATGTCCGTCTGGTTTTTGTCCATAACAGTCCATCAGTCATAAATATAAAGTGCGAGTGTCCTCGTCAAATTATCCTTATACCCGAAGTTAAATATTCCAACTAATTGAGGACTTAAACTGTAACAAGATTTTAATACTTTATTTAATAATTACACCAGGATGTCGACTGAGTGTAACCCAAGGTTTTAATATTTTGTTATCAATTATACCAAGTGTCCTTTTACATAATTTCACCCCTGTTTTAATTATTCTAGTGGCTATTAATCCATTCCCGTGTCCGGTTAAATGAACGATTATTCGTACATATAAATACCCCGCCCATCGTGTCCGATTGAGTGTATATGGTAATTTATAGGGACGCCCAATTGTAAATCTTTATATTAACATTAACAAACTATCATTTAGTTAAACAAATATAAAGCCCATTAATAGCCCATAGTCTAATTTTCACAAGTGTCGTTCTTTTGTCCAAACCCCAATTATGGTACAAAGCCCAATTACCCAACTTTAGTAATTAGCCCAACATCATGATTACTTCGGATTAAATAAGCATAATAATAACTTAGCTACGAGACATTAATGTAAAAAGGTTGAACATAACTTACAATGATTAAAAATAGCGTAGCGTTACACGGACAGAATTTCGACTTACACCCTTACAATATTCGCTAACATACCCTTATTATTAGAATTATAATTAAAATTAAAATATAAATTATAAATATATATATATATATATTTTACGTATATATGAGAGAAGAGAAGGAGAGATGGATTTTTTTGGTTCACCAAAGCTCGATTTTTATAGGCATGTGGGCTGGAACTGGGGCTCATGCGATCGCATGGATTTATGCCTTCCAGGCCATGCGATCGCATGGCCAGCTGGGGAGGCTCATTTTTGGTTGTTTTCTTCTGCCGACGGTTTTATAAATAATATAATATATTAAATAATTATAAGAATTATTTAAATATTATATTATATTTATGTGCATAGTTGACTTGTAATTTTTAGTCCGTTGCGTCGAGCGTTGAGAGTTGACTCTGGTCCCGGTTCCGGATTTTCGAACGCCCTTGCGTATAATTTAATATCTTGTACTTTGCATTTTGAATCTTGTACTCTTGTAATTTCGAGACGTTTCTTATCAATAATTGGAACCTCTTTGATTGTATTTTGTACTTTTGAGCTTTTTGGTCGTTTGCGTCTTCAATTCGTCGAATCTGTCTTTTGTCTTCACCTTTTATTATTTAAACGAATATCACTTGTAAATAGAACAATTGCAACTAAAAGCTTGTCTTTCTTGAGGAATAATGCTATGAAATATATGTTCGTTTTTAGCATTATCGGATTAGGAAACGATTAATCTATGTTCTTGTAGGAAAAGATTAGGGTTCCTGAAAATGGGATGTATGGCTTAAGTAAATGATAATAGCGTGACCCCTATTCAGATGATTTTCTCCCGTAATTTTAAATAATCAAGGGTATTACGGTACGTATTGTGAGAATGCAAATAATTATAAGGTTATAGGTTGATCCAATGGTTATCAAGCAAGGGCAATGGAGGTCATTTTTTTAATCTAAGGGTCCAGATTCAATAATGCTAAAAAAGTATATCTCAATTTTTTTTTCTTTTAATGTATAGTATAGATTTAAAGACGTATTCATATTTCATAATAATTTCAAACTACATTGCTACCTTTTTCAACATGTTTTCTAGTAAAAAAAGTTTAATGCGGCCGTGTTATTTTAATTATATCTATATATCTAAAAGACATCTTGGAAATGAATAGTTGCTTTTAAAATTTTCACAAACCTACCCCAAACTTTTTACTTTTTTATAACTCATACACACTCTTTCTAATATTTAACTTTATAGTTTTATAAACTTACCACAAACTTTTCTCATTTTATATGTTAACCATTAAACTTCTTATTCATTATAAATCGACCACATAATTTTTCCTATCTAATAACCATTCATTATTATTATTATTATTATTATTATTATTATTATTATTATTATTATTATTATTATTATTATTATTATTACTCTATATAACTAAAAAACATAAGAGAAATGAATAGTGAACTTCATAAGGTTCACAAACTTACAACAATTTTTTTTTTAATTCAACCACACCCTTTATAATAGTTAACTTTATAGCTTTTATAAACTTACCACAAAATTTTCACATTTTGTAATTTAATCATAAACCTCTCATTCATTATAAATCGACCACATAATTATACCTATATACTAAAATGTAAGACCTTATAAATAGTGAACTTTATGGTTTCTATAATTTTACAACAAACTCTCAATCTTCCGTAATTCAACCACAACCATTATTATAGTTTAACTTTACGTTTATTAGAAATCAAACACATAACATTCCATTTACTAAGAATCAACCACATAATTTTTCACTTATTACAAATCGTTAATGTTGTTACTATTAATATAATTGTTATTGTTATTATTTGATTTTTTTTTACTTTGAGTTTTTTTACCCGTTTCAGTTTATGTCATTTGCTTCTATTTTTATTTTTATTTTTACTTTTCATAATCGAATTTAGCTAACGTTCTTCCGCCGCATCGCGAGGCGCCACAACTAGTTACAAACTAAAGGATAATAATAAATTCAATATTAAAATTGATAAATACACTGTCTTTAAATTTTGATAGGTTATACGATACAACTTATAAATGCATAAAGATGATGGATCTATCAAATTCTAATGTTGAATTTATCAACATCCTTTACTAAATTACTAAATGTTTGGTCATGTGACACACATCAAAGGTATATTTATATAAGTCAAAATATTTCTTATACGTGTTTAAGTGTTTACACTTGATATTATTTACTCTAATCTACTTAGTATTTATCTTTTTCTATGTGAATAATTATGATTATTGGTGTCAGAAGTATACGTGAATTACGAATTTTTCTAATGATACTTTTAAAATTGACATTAACGTGAATAAATAATTTGTATAGTTTAACAACTGCAATTTTAAATCATCATATGTACATCGATAACCCTAAATGCACTGGTTAGAAAAATTCATTAACCAAAATATACCATGTAAGTAGGGGCGGAGCTTACTAGGGGCAAGAGGGGGCCCTCGCCCCTCTAAAAGTTTCAGTAAGTAATGGTATTTTGTAGCCCTTTGAGATACGAACGTTTGAGCTTTTGAATCAACTAAATCGGAGTCCATATGAAAAAGATATGACGAAAATGGTGAAGGCGCGCAGTTTGTTTTTATCAACAATCTACTTCATTCTTTCATATCTCTTGAGCATTTTTACCTTGATATAAATTCTAAAGCTAAAGTTTAAGAAGTTAACTTAGATAATGTACAATTAGAATCGGTATTGTCACATAAAATGAGTATAAAATATGCGTTTTTTCTTGCTAAAAACATATCACATATTAGATAAAATTTAGCCCTTCCAACCGCAACGTTCAAGCTCCGCGACCGCATGTAAGTATGTAACTTTAACAAAATCTCTAAATTACACAAAAATATTAATGAAGTTGTCACATGAGTTGATGCACATGGGGCGAACATGTGCATGACGGGGATGGGCCCGGTTTGAATATGTAAATATATAATTTATATTAGTATGTTATAATATATATAAATAAATAATAAATCATATGATAATTAATAGAGTTATGGGGTTTTGGCATGACATAAATAATTGCAATATTTACACGTAGATTGGCAAACAAAAGTGTATATCGCTTTCTTACACGCTGGACCACATTATTGCCATTATGGAACTGTAGCCACGTGTACTTTTGTTTTATGTTCTTTCTTCCATGATAATTCCCTTAAAAGAAAAAAGGTAGATTAGAAGATATGTTGTTTAAGAGCACACGAAATCGATAACTTTTTTTCGCCGTTTTTCAAATCTGATGTCAAGCCATCAGCGTTAGCGACTCCCTTCCGACGTTAAACAACCACCTCTTCTGGCATTAAACAACCATCGCTACCCGTCGCCCATCAATATCGTCTCTACGGCTTTGAATTTGCACCACTACTTACCCACTGGTCACTCCCTACTAAATTAGACACTGAATCATTATCTCATTTTGTCTTCAGCGTTAAATTTCAGTATCTACCTAAACACTGAAATTAAACACCGAACCCAGTATCACGACTCATTGTATTCTAAATTTATCGTTAATCTATTATTATTATTATTATTATTATTATTATTATTATTATTATTATTATTATTATTATTATTATTATTATTATTATTATTATTATTATTATTATTAGAATCTTAATATAATCTCTACAAGGAGTGTCGCTATTAAAATTTGAAATTTTCTAAATCGTCATTATAAAGTGGTATACACAACCGTTATGAGTAACTATTATTGTTAGAGTGCGATCTACAATACTTTTAAACATATTAACGACAACTAGAAAAATATCGTTTAAAAAAGCTTAAAAGTTTGACAAGGAACAAAACGTTATAAACTTACTTTTTGAAATCCTAAATGTGTTTGGTACGGGCTTTTGAATTACCGGGATTTATAAAACATTAACGTAAAATGTAAAAAGTAGCACGTTTAAACCATAAACGTAAAGCGCATGAGATTTGAACGTAAATCGTAAAACGTAAATGTGAAAGATGAGAGACATATGATTTCGAAATCTCTCATATATGCAAAGGATTTTGAGATTCCATACCCATGGGATTTTAAAATCTCTGGTCATTTGAAATTCTCCAACCAAACATAGATATTTACGAGATTTAAAATGCAAATCTCTCGAAGTCCTTCAAAATTCCACGAATCAAATGCACCCCTATTCTTTTAATCTAATACTCCGTAATAATTAATAATCTCTTTTTTTAACTATTTCATTTTGCAATGTTGGCATAGTACTTGTTCCAATTTAATTTAAAATTGTCATTAAAAAAAACAAAATCAGACATATATATACATCATTTTTTTGAAACGAATATAGATACATTATTATTTGATTGATTTATTAGTGATTTACTTTTTAGTTTTACCATTACTTTTTCTTTCATTTAATCTTATCTACGTACATTAAATGTGTAATTGAATTATATTTTATTATTGTTTTCTATTCACAAAGTAAACAATTAAATTAGAATATCATGAAATGAAATACTGAATAATAAAATAAGAATGAATGGAGTACTAATGCACTATTCTTTGAAAGTTTAGATATTATTCCGTACAATTTTTCTTCAAAATATATGTTACTCCCTCCGTATCAGAAAACGTTTCACATTCCTTTCTTTTACTTTTATTTTTCTTAAAGATTAAAAACAGAAAACAATTAAACAAATGGTTTACCAAACATGCTAAACACAAATTTCACATATTTAAATAAAGAATTGGCACGCCAAGCATTATAATGAAATCTCAATTTGATTTAAACACATGATGAACAATTTGAGCTTTCTTTTTACGTTTCACCAGCAACTCAAATGCCTCCTTTCATAAGGATCAACAAAATCATTTTTAATATTAATTTATTTATTCTCTATTAGCTTTAATTAAATTCGTCATGTTAGGGAAAATAAAGAATAACAACTCACACACTCAACACTTTTATTAATCCATCAATATGTCCACAAAGAGCTTGAACTCCTAATCACTTTCGATAATAATAATAATAATAATAATAATAATAATAATAATAATAATAATAATAATAATAATAATAATAATAATAATAATAATAATAAAAATTTATCGAATACCGTTAGATTATAAACCCTTCGATTCATGTTAGCCAAATTGATCGGTCATTTTCGTACTTTGGACTTTGAGGCTTATTCTTGCATTCTTTCAAATTTGATAACATATTTATGTTCAATTATTAAGTGAGTCTTGTTAGTACAGATTCATGTCTAACTAGTAACTGATGTGCGAGGTGTAGTACGAAATAGATTATATTTTACTACGAAATACTATTAAATACGCTACAATTTTACACAAGTTATTTATTTATTTATTGAATGGAATATACCTAAACCTTGCTACAACACTTATAGGCAGTGTACCTAATCGTAGAGTAGTGTAGTTTTTAGTAAGTCCGGTTCGTTCCACAGTGATCTAGCTAAGTTTAACGCTATATTATATTTTAAACTATATTTGTATATAAATATATATATAAGTAGTATTATTATTATAAAGGGGGGTTTTACCGTTTAATGACCGGTTTGTCAATTTTAAAACTTAAATCACAATTAAAACCTAATGTAAAATATTAAATATAAAAATGACTTAATTTAAAGCGTAAAGTAAATGACGATAAATAAAAGTGCGATAAATAAAAGTGCAATAATTTAAAGTATGATAAATAAAATAACGATAAATAAAATGACGGTAAATAAAAGTACGATGAGATATAAATTAAAGGAATTATGCTTATTTAAACTTCCGTAATCATGATGTTTGACGTGTTGATTTTAATTTATTACCATGGGTTAATTGTCCTTTGTCCTGGATTATTCGATATGTCCATCTGGTTTTGTCCATAATAGTCCATCGGTCATAATTATAAAGTGCGAGAGTCTTCGCCAAATTAACCTTATACCCGAAGTCAAATATTCTAACTAATTGGGGATTCAAACTGTAATAAGGTCTTAATACTTTGTTTAATGAATACACCAGGTTATCGACTGCGTGTAATCTAAGGTTTTAATACTTTGTCAACAATTACACCAATTACCCTTGAATGTAATCCACCCCTGTTTTAATGAGTCCAGTGACTATTAATTCATCCCCGTGTCCGGTCAAATGAATAATTATTAGTATTTATAGATATCCCGCCCACCGTACCCAGTCAAGCGTATGTGGTTATATATAAACATGTCAAATTATAAATCTCTATATTAAATCAATGAGATATCATTTAATTAATATAAAGCCCATTAATAGCCCATAGTCCAATTTCCACAAGTGTCGGTCTTTTGTCCAAACCCCAATTATGGTGCAAAGCCCAATAACCCCGTCTTTAATATTTAGTCCAACATCACAATTACTTCGGTTTAAATAAGCATAATAATAACGTAGCTACGAGACATTAATTTAAAAAGGTTGAACATAACTTGCAATGAGTATTAATTGCGTAGTGTTACACGGACAGAATTTTGACTTACAAACTTAAAACATTCGCCACTATAACCTTATTATTATTAAGTTAATATTAAAATTATAATTATAAATATAAATATATATTGAGAGATAGAGAGTAATTGAGAAATATGGTGTGTTGAACTCGTCCATTTCGTTGGCTATATATAGTACCTGACCACCATTTCACTGCCATGCGATTGCATGGAGATAAGGCAGCCAGGCCATGCGATCGCATGGCCTCCTGATCCAGCTCATAATCACTTGTCTTCTTGTTTGCCGACGGTTTTTAATAATATAATATAATATATATAATTTTATATAATTATATATATATTATATTATATTCATGTGCATAGTTGACTTGTAATTTTAGGCCCGTTGCGTTGCGCGTTGATAATTGGTTCATGTCCCGGTTTTGGATTTTCGAACGTCCTTTCGTACGATTTAATATCTTGTACTTTGCATTTTGCGGCTTGTACTCTTGTAATTTTGAGACGTTTCTCATCAATAAATTGAACCACTTGGATTGTACTTTGTACTTTTTAGCTTTTTGGTCGTTTGCATCTTCAAATCGTCGAATCTGTCTTTTGTCTTCACCTTTTATTATTTAAACGAATATCACTTGTAACTAGAACAATTGCAACTAAAAGCTTGTTGATAGTGCTCCAAATGAACATATATTTATGCACAATATCCTTCCAATATGTAAAGCTTTTAGTTGCAATTGTTCTATTTTTATGTAATATTCGTTTAAATAAATAAGTGCGAAGACAAAAGAAGAAAACAACGATTTAAAGATGCAAATGACCAAAAAGCTCAAATGAACAAGATATAATTCAAGTGGTTCCATTTATTGATAAGAAACATCTAAAAATGACAAGAGTACGAGCCGCAGAACGCAAAGTACACGATATCTACGCGTACGAAAGGACGTTCGAAAATCCGGAACCGAGACATGAACCGAGAATCAATGCGCGAGTCAACGAAGCTAAAATTACAAGTCAACTATGCACAAGAATATAATATAATATATATATAATTAATATAAATTATATTTATTATATATATATTTAAATAAAACGTCGGCAAACTAGAAAACAAAAGCATATGAGCTGGATCAGAGGGCCATGCGATCCCATGGCCATAAGGCACAAAATCCATGCGATCGCATGGAGATCAGAACCTGGCCAAGTGCTATAAAAGGCGACGTTTTCAGCGAATTATGTACACCATTTTTTCTTTCTTCCTCTGTAAACTTAATATATATATATATATATATATATATATATATATATATATATATATATATATATATATATATATATATATATTATAATTTAAGTTAATTTTAATAATAAAGTTATGGTTTAGTTGAGTTATTGTAAGAAATGTTTTACGGGTTTTAAAGTCGGAACTCTGTCCGGGTAATGCTACGCGATAAATAATCACTGTAAGCTATGTTCTTCCCTTTTAAATTAATATCTCGTAACTAAGTTATTTTTATGCTTATTTGAGCCGAAGTAATTGTGATGTTGGGCTAAATATTAAAGATAGGGTTATTGGATTTTGTACCATAATTCGGGTTTGGACAAAAGACCGACACTTGTGAACATTGGACTATTGACTATTAATAGGTGGGGGGTATTGTCTAATTGAATGACAATTCATTGGAACCTGTCAAACCTATCTTCAAATTAGTTAATCTAATAATTATTAAATGATTACGAATGTCCTATTTAGTGACGTTTATACGACATCGTTTACAATCATTTAATTAATCAATTGGATTGAGTAATTGATTATTCATTATGGCGAAAGTGAATAAATTAATGTATCATGGACTAATTAAAACAGGAGTGGATTACATACAAGGATAATTGGTGTAATTGTTAACAAAGTATTAAAACCTTGAATTGCACGCAATCGATAACCTGGTGTAATTATTAAATAAAGTATTAGAACCTTGTTACAGTTCGAATCCCTAATTAGTTGTAATATTTGACTTCGAGAATAAGGTTAATTTGACGAGCATTTTATAATTATGACCGATGAACTATTATGGACAATAACCAGATAGGTATCAAATAAACCAGGACAAAGGACAATTAACCCGGGTAACAATTAATTAAAATCAAAACGTCAAACGTCATTGATGTCAAAGCAGAGGGGTATAAAATACTATTAATTTTTACAAGGAAAAACTATTAAATACGATACAATTTTACACAAGATATTTATTTATTTATAGAATGGATATACTTAAACCTTGCTACAACACTTATAGGCAGTGTACCTAATCGTACAGTAGTGTAGTTTTTAGTAAGTCCGGTTCGTTCCACAGGGAATCTTTAAACAAAGCGTAACGCTATATTGGTTTACTTTTATAAAAATACAAACATATATATAAGTAATATTATTATTATAAAGGGGGGTTTTTACCGTTTAATGACCGGTTTGTCGATTTTAAAACTTTAGTCGCAGTTAAAACCTAATGTAAAATATTAAATAAATAAAAGACTTAATTTAAAGCGTAAAGTAAATAACGATAATGAAATTGCGAATAATAAAAGTGCGATAAAATAAACTTGCGATAATTAAAAAGTACGATAATTAAAAATGCAATTAAATATAATAATAATAAAAAATGCGATAATTAGAAGTGCAATTAAATATAAAATAAAGGAAATTAAATATGAAATAAAAGAATTATGCTTATTTAAACTTCCGTAATCATGATGTTTGACCTGTTGATTTTAGTTTTATGCCCATGGGTTAATTGTCCTTTGTCCTGGATTATTTAATATGTCCGTCTGGTTTTTGTCCATAACAGTCCATCAGTCATAAATATAAAGTGCGAGTGTCCTCGTCAAATTATTATTATACCCGAAGTTAAATATTCCAACTAATTGGGGATTCGAATTGTAACAAGGTTTTAATACTTTGTTTAATGAATACACCAGGTTATCGACTGCGTGTAAACCAAGGTTTTACTACTTTGTTAACAATTACACCAATTACCCTTGAATGTAATTTCACCCCTGTTTTAATTATTCTAGTGGCTATTAATCCATTCCCGTGTCCGGTTAAATGAACGATTATTCGTACATATAAATACCCCGCCCATCGTGTCCGATCGAGTGTATATGGTAATTTATAGGGACGCCCAATTGTAAATCTTTATATTAACATTAACAAACTATCATTTAGTTAAACAAATATAAAGCCCATTAATAGCCCATAGTCTAATTTCCACAAGTGTCGTTCTTTTGTCCAAACCCCAATTATGGTACAAAGCCCAATTACCCAATTTTAGTAATTAGCCCAACATCATGATTACTTCGTTTTAAATAAGCATAATAATAACTTAGCTACGAGACATTAATATAAAAAGGTTGAACATAACTTACAATGATTAAAAATAGCGTAGCGTTACACGGACAGAATTTCGACTTACACCCTTACAACATTCGCTAACATACCCTTATTATTAGAATTATAATTAAAATTAAAATTAAAATATAAATTATATATATATATTTTACGTATATATGAGAGAAGAGAGAATATAGATTTTTTGAATTGTGATCAGAATTCGGTTGGCTTTATAGGGATTTTCGTTTTTTGGGGCTCCGCGACTCGCGGTAAAATCCTCTTCAAACTCCGCGAGTCGCGGAGAATGAATTTACAGCTCACACCCTTGGAGTCTTTCTCTGCCGACGGTTTTATAATATATATATAATTAATATAATTAATTATATATTATATTATATTTATATACATAGTTAACTTGTAATTTTTAGTCCGTTGCGTCGAGCGTTAAGAGTTGTCTCTGGTCCCGGTTCCGGATTTTTGAACGTCCTTGCGTACAATTTTATATTTTGTACTTTGCGTTTTGAATCTTGTACTCTTGTAATTTCGAGACGTTTCTTATCAATAATTGGAACCTTTTTGATTGTCTTTTGTACTTTTGAGCTTTTTGGTCGTTTGCGTCTTCAATTCGTCGAATCTGTCTTTTGTCTTCACCTTTTATTATTTAAACGAATATCACTTGTAAATAGAACAATTGCAACTAAAAGCTTGTCTTTCTTGAGGAATAATGCTATGAAATATATGTTCATTTTTAGCATTATCAAATATTCCCACACTTGAGCGTTGCTTGTCCTCAAGCAATATCGTCTTGAAATACAAGAATCACTTCTTTATTCTTCACACTTTGTACATCAGTGATTTCTATACGGCGGTATAAACAATGGTAGTAACGATATGGTTTACAGTCCCACATGACTATAAAAATTTAGATCCATTAAGGAAATTGGATCTTTATGAAAACATTTGATCTTTTGAAAATTAAATCTAGTTTTTACCCTAGATAAGTTTTCCGGGATAACCCTTTACCGGTGTTTGCAAAATATTTTTGTGGATTTGGTGGGTTTCAGATTTGAAAATTTTAGCTCAAAACTTATGGTTTTGTGTCACCCACTTGCTAACCTTGTATTAGGAAAGCAACACGTCCAGTTTACTTGTTCCGTATATTACCTTTCGGCAAACTACCGTCCGGTTGCAAAGGAAAGCGTTGAACAAGCAACTGTTAAGGCAATGTCCCGTGACATGCTTTTGATTATGGTCTATAACGTGTCGGACGCAATTACTATCCTTGGTAGGAGCAATAGTAAAGCTCACCCTTATAATTTTTCGGTCTGGCACAAGGTCCTGTCTTTGACCACTATGCAACCACCGTTCTTACGGTTGACACCCGATTTAGTTCAGGTGACCTAATGAATTCCAGGTGAATTCCTAGGATTTTACGTTCAATGGTAATGAACGCATTGAAAATAGGGTTTTCAGAAAACAAATCGGTTTGTAATTTTGATCAAAATATTTTCTCGTTTAAGCTCGAGTTTAGATATCATCGAATTCCATGAGTTTGTAATTCTCAATCTTTAAGGTCAATCTCTAGGATTGAGTAATATCAGTCTTAAAAGCTGATTTTTAATCTTTAAGGAGATTATCCTTTCTGGGGATCTGATTCATTAGTCTTATCAAGCTAATTTGCACGGTGCCCCCCCATTGTACGAGATAAATCCTTCTCATGGTTAGGATAAATCTGACCACTTGGCGACCCTGTTTAATGCTGAGGTCCGTGGATTTCCTGCTGATTTTAGTGATGACTTTTCTAGATTTTTCGTCAACCTACAGCTGGTCTGGACGACAACTTCATGACCTAAATCAAGAAGCGCGTGTCTTTTTCGGAAGACTTTACTTCCTTTTAATGATGGAATTGATTCATCGTGTAGATCCATCTCTTCTTTTCTTTCATCGGGTAAAAACAGTTTATTTTAGTTCAAAGCAAAAGTATTTTTATTTGTTACAGATATATGTGACATATGTTAAGATAACTTGGTAAATTTTTCCACACTTGGCTTTTATTTTCCTTTTTATCGTCCTCTATTCCATTTTAAATGAATTTTAACATTTTAGTTTGTTTCTCAATTTATGTCCTTTCCGAGGTAACAATAATTTCGGTGTTAAAACCTAGTTTTATCGTTCATAAATATGTATAAACATGATTTTGAATTCATTTAATTGAAAATTTTGAAAAATTTTACTAGAATTGGGTAGTCAGTATATAAGACTAGGGCTGTTCTTTTTTATCAGAGAGCACTAGATTCTAATACAACTACTGCTTTACTAGTATTTTTAATGGTAACCAAGTGTATAAAGTAAAAATTTTTAAAATCCGAAAGAATTTAACCCCTTCCCACACTTAAGATCTTGCAATGCCCTCATTTGCAAGAAATCAGTAACAATTTAAATTATTGAGGGTGATTAGTGTGAAAATGATTAAATTTTACCAAAGTTTCCAAATATATTGGCGTTTGTTTGCTGAATGATAAATGGTGCACATCATTTGTTCATTCCGTCTTGTTGTTATTTCACATATATTTTGCATCTTGTCGTCAAAATTAGTTGCTTTTGCTGAACTTAATGCCAGTCTTTGAAAATGCGTTGTTTTACCCTGTTGTGTACATAAGATAAACTGCAAACATATATACATATTTTTGAAGTTTGGTATATTACCCCACATTCAAAAATTATTAAAATCTAAGAATAAAAGTTAGAAAATTATAAAAATGATTACAATATTAACAAAAGTATTAAACGTATCAATAATTACAAATTACAAAATAAAAAAAAATAACAAGTAAACTAAGGATGATATTGGTACCAATAGGGGTTCCAGGCATAACCATAAGTGCTATAGAATGCTTCGGTAGGGTCATACGTAGGATATGGTGGCTGCATCTCTATAGACCAAGGAGGGAAGATGGGTTTCGGTGTAGGAATATAGTTTCTACCTATATGTTGGCAATGAGCTATGATCTGGTTCTGATGAACTTGCCAATCTTCAAATGCTCTCTGTCTAGCATTTTCGTATTCCTGAGAAGCTATAAACCTATGCATTTCTTGCATCTCATTCCCCCCTCCTACATTACCTTGTTGCTGGTTTCTCTCCACCTGTGGATGTCTACCATGGTATCGTACTGCGGCGTTATTTCGCCTCTTCAAAACTTTCGCACCATGGTATACATTTAAACCTATAGTATCGCGGGGTTCCGGCTCTTCTAGTAATAATCCCCCCCGACTTATATCCACACCGAGATATTCACCAATCAAAGTAATAAAAATTCCACCTCCTATTATGCTATGTGGTCGCATCCCCCGAACCATAGCTGATAAATAATAACCCACACAATATGGTATACTTACAACGCTTTGTGGGTCTCGAATACACATATGGTAAAACAAATCCTGTTCATTTACTTTTTCTTTGTTCTTACCCCTTTGTGTAATCGAATTAGCTAAAAATCTATGTATCACTCTTAATTCGGCTCTATCTATATCCAAATAAGAGTAATTTCCCCCTTTGAAACGGTGATGGCTTGTCATTTGACTCCACACACCGTGTGTATCAAAATTCTCATCTATCTTTCTACCGTTTAGTATCAATCCTCTACAATCGGCAGACGCTAACTCCTCAGGCGTATATATACGTAAAGCCTGAGCCATGTCCAGTAAAGACATGTGGCGCATCGAACCGCCTAACAAAAATCTAATAAAAGAACGATCGGTTAAACTAGCTACCCGATCATTCAACTCTATACTACATAACAATTCTTCACACCATACTTTATATACAGGTCTACGTATGGTGAATAAACATATCCAGTCATTAAAAGAAGAATTACCATACCTCTGTACAAGTAATTCCCTAATTGGCCCGGCCAATTCTACAGCTTCTAAGGGTCCCCATTCTATGACCCTTGGTACCTCAACAACCTTGGAATGAAGAGTATGCAAACCCCGTTGATATTTTGGATAATCTATCCAAAGTCTGTCAAATCTCAGGTTCGGGTGCAACTCTTCCAAGTGCATATCGGAAAAGGTCATGACTGGATGAGGTACATCCTGCTTGTAGTAGTTATCCACCTCCTGTTGTTCTAAATTCTCAGCAGGAGCATTGCGGGCTTGGGATGAAGATTCACCCCTTTCATTCTGCAAAACATATCAAACACAATTTTTGTGCATCCAAATATGCATTAGTGTCAGCAAAATCATCAATCAAAATAATTACAATGACATTATCAATTTATATTAAACTTAAGCTTATTTTCATATTTTTATCAAATCTACACTTTTTCAAATAAGCATATACGAAAATGTTCGCCAAGTTCATAAGCATTCAACTCAAATAACATGTCAAAATAATCATTACTAGCAATTAAACAAGTCTCAAATGGCATTATCTTTCAAAAATCAAGTTCATGAATTTTAGACTTGAAAAAGTCCACTTTAATTCTCAAAATCATGTTTAGGCTCAAAGTTTGGATCATTTAACTACCTAGACATGTTACACTACTCAATTTAGCAACAATTCATGACAAAAATCGGCCATAACCCGTTTATATCAAAAAGCCTCAAATTGCTCAAGAACACAAACCCTAGATTATTCAAAATTTGAAGTTTAAGGCTTCTAATCATGTTAAACAGCATTAATCTAGGTTATACAAGCATAATACATAAACAATTTAAGCCTAATTACACTAAAAAGCATCAAAATCAAATTGGGGACAAAATTGCTCAAGAACATCAAATTTCGAATTAAATGGTGTTTAGGTGTAGAAATTTACCGTTTTTCTTGAGTAATTCTTAGATAGCATCCTTCTCAACATGATTTTAGCAAAAAATTTGGTGATTAACGGTTAAAAATTGGGATTTTGGGGTGTATTTTTCGGGTTTTTGTTCGCTGTTCTTCGCAGTGTTTTTGGGTGGGGGAGTGAAGTGCTCTGTTTTTTACGTTTTATTTTTTTTCTGGGAATTGGTCCCTCCGCGAGTCGCGGGGATTTACCCTCCAAACTCCGCGACTCGCGGAGTTTGGTATATATATATATATATATTTTTTTTTATAATCATTAACTTATTAAAACAATTAAGTAATTAATTTTAAAATTTTGTTTCCCTTGTTATTTAGGACGAGGTCGTTTCGGATCGATGTCCTAGTCCGTCCTTCGACAAAATTTTAAAATTTGTCCTTTTGTAGCGATTGTTTTAAAAGCTAAGATTTTTGGGTTTTTTCAATGTTTTTGGCATACTTTAAATCAATAAGATTAAAAATAATGATAATAAAGTTCTCGTCCCTCCCTTGGGTAAAGCAATTTCGGTTCAAAGACCTAGTCTTCAACTTACGACGAATTTTAAAAATCATATTTTTAACTTAATGAGATAAAGTAAATTTTTGTTTTTAAATTCACACAACTTAAATATGAAATTCAAAATTAATATTAAAAATTCACATCAAACTTAAAATTTGAAATGCATAAAATTAAAAATTTATATTTTAAAAATTAAAAATTCACACCAAACTTAATTTAAAAATTTATAAATTCATATCAAACTTATATTAATTTTTCAAATATTTACAATTTTAAATATATTGTTTTTACAAAGTTTACAATATTAATTTAAGATTTAAATATTAATTTTAAAAATATGGTAAAAATAAAATTAAATTTTTTTTTTTCTTTTTTTATCCCACTTTAATCAATCAAATATTATCAAAAATATGCGCCCCTCTTTTCGGTAAAGTAATTTCGGTTCCAAGACCTAATTTAACTCATGACGAATTTTTGAAATATTTTGGTTTGATTGATTAAAGATATTTATACCTTAAGAATAAACGTTAAATTTCGCAGTGATGTAATAAATTTTTGAATGATATCAATAATTTCGGTCGCCAAACCTAATTTTATTCAATACCAATTTAATACTTTTTAGCGAACAAATTAGCGTTTATTATCAAAAGGTTAAAAATAAAAATAAAAATAAAAACTGTACAGACATACCTGTGAAATAGATTTCTTAGTTATATGATCTATCCCATTCATAAGATAGTCGGTTTAATTGATTTTCCATGGCTACATAGGCGTAACCTCGAGCATTCAGTGTCTTTTCTTCTAAACATATGAACGGTCCGTCTCTGCATAAAGTAACAAATTCGGTATTTGAATAGGTTTGATTATTTGAACATTTACCTCCATGTGACCATTTTCCGCATTTGTGACATCGTTCTAAGTGTCGTGCTCTTCTTTTCGCTGCGGATTTTGATTTTCCTTTACCAAATTGTAACTTATTATCTTCGCATCTGGATTCTTTTCTAACTCCGTCCATTCTTTCTCTGATTACTGATACTATTTCACTCGGGAGTATGTCATTATTACGTTTAGTGATCAAAGCGTGTAGCATTAGACCATGGTTTAGCTCACAGGCAGTCTTCGTTTTGTAAAAACCTAAAAAAATAAAAATTCAGAATGGGGGGAGAAGACTAGTTCTTTAGGGTCTGCTAGGGAAAGACCATTCGGGTTCCATTTTCGAGAACTACACGAAAACAGACAATCTAACTCTAACAGAAATACATATTATCCTTTAAAGACTTGATTCTCCCCACACTTAGTTAGCTGTGGTGTCGAAATTGTGATTAACTTCGTTGTCGACTTCCATCGGACCATGTATGTAATGTTTAACTCTGTGACCATTAACTTTAAATTTAATCCCATTTGAATTTATTAATTCTATCGTTCCGTATGGGAAAACTCTTTTGACTATGAATGGTCCAGACCATCTTGATTTCAATTTTCCAGGAAATAGCTTGAATCGTGAATTGAAAAGAAGAACTCTGTCTCCTTCTTTAAATTCTTTTGAACTTCTGATTCTTTTATCATGCCATTTCTTCGTTCTTTCTTTATAGATTAACGAATTTTCGTATGCTTCATGTCTTAATTCTTCTAATTCATTTAGTTGACTTAATCGTAGACGTCCGGCTTCATGTAAATCAAGATTACATGTCTTCAAAGCCCAAAATGCTTTGTGTTCAATTTCTACTGGAAGATGACATGCTTTTCCATAAACAAGTCTAAAAGGTGTGGTTCCAATTGGAGTTTTGTAGGCTGTTCTAAAAGCCCAGAGTGCATCCTCCAATTTAATGGACCATTCCTTCGGATTTGATCCTACGGTTTTCTCTAAAATACGTTTTAAAGCTCGGTTGGTATTTTCAACTTGTCCACTTGTTTGTGGATGATATGCGGTGGAGATTTTATGAGTTACTCCATATCTTTTAAGAACTTTCTCAAGTTGATTATTACAGAAATGAGTACCCCGATCACTTATTAAAGCTTTCGGTGTTCCAAACCTTGCAAAAAGACGTTTTAAAAAGTTGACTACAACTCGTGCATCGTTAGTTGGGAGAGCTTGTGCTTCCGCCCATTTAGATACATAATCAATGGCTACGAGTATATATAGATTATTATTAGATTTTGGAAATGGACCCATAAAGTCAATACCCCAAATGTCAAATACTTCACATACTTGGATGACATTTTGTGGCATTTCATCACGTTGACTTATTTTTCCGGCCCTTTGACATGCATCACAGGATTTGCAAAGAAGGTGTGCGTCTTTGTAAATTGTAGGCCAATAGAATCCAGCTTCATAAACTTTTCTTGCTATTAGTTGAGGCCCATAATGCCCTCCTGTTGGTCCTGTGTGACAATGGTTTAAAATTTTACTAGCTTCATCTCCAAATACACATCGGCGTATTATTCCATCGGGACAACTTTTAAACAGATGTGGATCTTCCCAGAAATAGTGTTTTATATCACTGAAGAATTTCTTTCGTCTTTGGTACGATAATCCTTTTTCAAGGAATCCACAAACTAAGTAGTTTGCATAATCTGCAAACCATGGGATTTCATTATAATCTATCTTCAATAGATATTCATCAGGAAAGTTGTCTTGTATGGCTGATTCATTTAGAACTTCTAATTCGGGATTTTCAAGACGAGAAAGATGATCAGCGGCGAGATTTTCTGCTCCTCTTTTATCTCGGATTTCAATATCAAACTCTTGTAAGAGTAAGATCCAACGGATTAATCTTGGTTTAGCATCTTGTTTTGAAAATAGGTATCTAAGAGCAGAATGGTCGGTATAGACCACCGTTTTTGCTAGAACGAGATATGATTGAAATTTGTCAAAAGCAAAGACAATAGCAAGGAGTTCTTTTTCAGTAGTTGTATAGTTCGTTTGTGCTCCTTGTAATGTCTTACTAGCATAATATATAGGTTGAAATCGTTTTTCAATCCTTTGTCCTAAAACGGCTCCCATTGCAAAATCACTTGCATCGCACATTAGTTCAAATGGTAGATTCCAATTTGGTGTTATCATGATCGGTGCATTAGTGAGTTTTTCTTTAAGAATATTAAAAGATTTGATACATTCATCTGAAAAGATGAATGGCGCATCCTTTTCTAGGAGTTTATTCATAGGAGTGGCAATTTTAGAAAAATCTTTTATGAAACGTCGGTAAAAACCGGCATGCCCTAGAAAACTCCTAACTCCTCTAACATTGGTGGGATGTGGAAGTTTAGCAATTACATCTACTTTAGCTCTATCCACTTCAATTCCTTCTTTTAAAATTTTATGTCCAAGAACGATGCCTTCTTTAACCATGAAATGGCATTTCTCCCAATTAAGTACTAGATTTGATTGTTCGCATCTAATTAGCATTCGTTTCAGATTAACTAGACATGATTTAAATGTATCACCGAAGACTGAAAAGTCATCCATGAAAACTTCCATGCATTCTTCTATCATGTCGTGAAAAATCGCCATCATACACCTTTGAAAGGTTGCAGGGGCGTTACAAAGTCCAAATGGCATGCGTTTGTAAGCAAAAGTACCATAAGGGCACGTGAATGTTGTTTTCTCTTGATCCTCGGGTGCTATTGGAATTTAAAAATATCCGGAAAATCCATCTAGAAAACAATAGTAACTATTTCCGGCTAATCTTTCCAACATTTGATCTATGAAAGGTAAGGGAAAGTGATCTTTTCTGGTGGCGTCATTTAATTTTCTATAATCAATACATACACGCCATCCTGTTACAGTCCTAGTAGGAATAAGCTCATTTTTCTCATTTGTGATGACAGTCATGCCACCCTTCTTAGGTACGCATTGAACTGGGCTTACCCATGGGCTATCAAAAATTGGATATATCAAACCTGCATCTAGCAGTTTAATAATCTCTTTCTTAACTACATCTTGCATATTAGGATTTAGTCTTCGTTGGCGTTGCACATACATTTTATGACCTTCTTCCATAAGGATTTTATGTGTGCAATACGAAGGACTTATTCCTTTAATATCATGAATCTTCCATGCAATGGCTGGTTTATGAGCTTTCAACACAGAAATGAGTTGTGATTTCTCATTTTCAGTAAGAGAAGACGATATTATTACAGGTAATTCAGATTCACCATGTAAATAAGCGTATTCCAAATGGTTTGGAAGTGGCTTTAACTCTAATTTCGGAGGTTCTTCTATCGATGATTTATATCGATATCTGTCTTCTTCTTTTAGCATTTGAATTTCTTCTGTTGTTGGTTCATATCCATTAGCTATAAGTGTAGCTAACATTTCAGCTTCATCAATTTGTTCATTACCTTCTCCTAAAGGACATTCTCCTGTTCCTTGTAATTCTGGAAATTCTTCTAATAATTCTGCATGTGCATCTATAGTTTGAATATAATAACATGTATCATCTGCAGATTGTGGTTGTTGCATTGCTCTATCAACTAAAAAGGTAACACTCTCATCCTCTATACTTAGGGTCAATTTCTTACCGAACACGTCTATCATTGCTTTAGCCGTGTTTAAGAATGGTCTTCCTAATATGAGAGGAACTTGAGAATCTTCTTCCATGTCCAAAACAACAAAATCTACTGGAAATACTAAAGTACCAACTTTAACTAGCATGTTCTCCATTATCCCTCTAGGATATTTTATTGATCTATCGGCTAGTTGTATGCTTATTCTTGTTGGTTTCAATTCTCCAAGGTCTAGTTTAGCGTATAGTGAATACGGCATTAGATTTATACTAGCACCTAAGTCTGCCAATGCTTCTATTGAACTAAGACTACCTAGAAAACATGGAATTGTGAAACTTCCTGGATCAGATAGTTTTTCTGGTATCTTATTCAACAGCACTGCTGAACAATTAGCATTCATAGTAACAGCCGAGAGTTCTTCCATTTTCTTTCTATTTGAGATTAGATCTTTCAAGAATTTAGCATATCTTGGCATTCCTGAAATCACATCAATGAAAGGAAGATTTACATTTATCTGTTTAAACATATCCAAGAATTTGGATTGCTCGGCTTCAAGTTTCTCTTTCTTCATTTTACTCGGGTAAGGAAGTGGTGGTTGGTATGGTTTAATATAAGGTTTATCCTTAACTGTGTTATCTTCATTAACTTTTTCAACTACCGGTTCTTTTTCCTTATCTTGATCAGGTTGTGGTTCTTGTGGAGTAGGAATAGTTTCATCAGAAGTTACAGGTATTTCAGGTGGTTTAAGTGTTGTACCACTTCTTGTGGTAATGGCTTTAGCTGTTTCATTCCTGGGGTTAGCATTTTTATCGCTTGGTAGACTTCCCGGTTTTCTTTCACCTATTAACCTTGCTAGGTTACTCACTTCTTGTTCCAGATTTTGAATAGAAGCTTGTTGATTTCTAAATGCTTGAGCATTTTGTTCATTAGTTTGTTTTTGAGATGTGAAAAACTGCGTTTGAGTTTCAACTAGCTTCGTCATCATATCTTCTAAATTTGGTTTTTTATCATCGGTTTGTTGTGGTGGTTTGTTTTGAAAATTAGGTCTTTGCTGATTGTAAGTATTATTGTATACTTGTTGATTGCTAGGACCTTGTTGGTTGTTGTATGGAATATTTCGGTTATAATTCTGGTTTTGATTGTAAATTGGTCTTGGCGGTTGATAATTATTCTGATAATTATTTCCAGGCCTTTGGTTTATGTATGAAATATTCTCTCTTTGTTCCATTGTTAATTCAATACTGAGACAATCTTTTGTCAAATGTGGTCCTCCACACTGCTCACAACTAATTCGTATTGAGTGAATATCCTTAGTCATCTTTTCCATTCGTCTCTCCACAGCATCTATCTTTGTGGAAATGGAATCTAAGTCATGGCTAGAATCGGCTCTAGCTGCTTTAGATGATCTAATGATATCTTTTTCTTGGTGCCACTCATGTGAGTGGGAAGCAGTATTATCAATAATTTTGTAAGCATCAGTTTCGGTTTTCTTCATAATAGAACCACCAGCTGCTATATCTATGTCTTTTCTTGTAGTGATGTCGCATCCTTGGTAGAATATTTGTACTATTTGACAGGTGTCTAAACCATGTTGCGGACATCCTCTTAACAACTTTCCATATCTTGTCCACGCCTCATATAGAGTTTCATTTGGTTTCTTTGTAAACGTAACAATTTCTGCTTGAAGTGTTACGGCTTTAGATGCAGGAAAGAATTGTTTAAGAAATTTGTCAATTAAAACGTCCCATGTATCGATCGCCCCTTCAGGTAACGATTCCAACCAATCTTTGGCTTATTCCTTTAAAGTCCAGGGAAATAACATGAGATATATCTGTTCATCCTCCACTTCTCGGATTTTAAATAGTGTGCAGATCCTATTAAAGGTACGTAGATGTTCATTTGGATCTTCCTTCGGCGCACCACTAAATTGGCATTGATTAGTCACCATGTGTAGAATTTGTCCTTTGATTTCATAATCTGGCGCATTAATGTCTGGATGAGTAATTGCGTGACCTTGGCCAGTGCGTTTAGCTCTCATTCGGTCTTCCATACTTAAAGGTTCCAGATTCTCCATAATTGAATTTGTTGAATCGGTATCACTAGATGATTCTGATTTAATGGTTCGTTCCTCAACAATCTCTGTTTGAATGATTGGTGGTTCCGGAGGAAAGTTTAATGGTTCAGGATCTACGAACTGTTCCTGAATATTCTCCGGATTCTCAATTGTGAGGTTGGGTTCAAAAAATGGATTATCGGAAATTTGAACTGAAGTACTTGGTCGACTGGATGACGATTCTAAAGAAAAATCAACGGCGGTTATATTTGCTAAATGTCTTGATCTAGTTACAGGTGGTGAACGTATAAAAGGTGATGAACGTCTTGCTCGGTGCATTCACTGAATATCCTATTAGTTTTTAAAAGGAAAGAAAAATTATAATAAGTTATCCAATCAATAGACTTTTCTGATTTTGCCCACGTTTCGAATAGCCAAAAGATGCAGCAGAGGGGCAGGATTCGTTTGGTCTCAATATAATTGAGGACTGTTTGGCTCCAATAACCCGGTCCACGTACAAATCCAACTATTACTACGAACCAGAAAATTTTGATGTCTATTAATTTAACCACTTAAAATAAATTTTCGTAATTTTAAGAAATTTAGATAAGAAGTAGAAAAAATTCTAAGTCCTAAAACTAGAATAGCGAGAAATAAGAGAGAAAAAGAGTTCGTCGAAAAAGGTCAAAAAACGAAAAAATGGTTGAAAAATAAAAGGTGACGGAAAAATAAAAGAAACTTATAAAAACTTAAAAATACTTGACTAACCTAACCTTATTATTACAACTAACTTAAAATTATAATCGCAAATTGATATTACTAATTGGAATGATAATTGATACATAGTAAAAGGTGTCTAAAAATATTAAAGCTTACAGGAAAAACTAAATCCCAAATGGAAATAACTTAAAAGGAAACTAAAACTTAAAAAGGCGTCGCAAAATTCTAAAGCACCTAAATCTTAGTCTAAAGAAAAAGCACTTAAGGAATTTTACGGCAAAGCCTAAAAATATAGGAGTAAAAATGACTATGGCAAAAACTAAGTTTAAAATTAAATATGAGCTAAAAATACAAATATTACGCTACAACGATTAAAAAGGTACAAAATATAAAAATATACAAAAAGTTGTAAAAAGTACAATTTTTATAAAAATATTATTTTTATATTATTTATTTAATAAAACTATTAATTTTACAATTTAATTAAACTTAATAAACTAAAATATAAATTAAATAAAACTTAAATTAAAATAAAACTTAATTATAATATTAATAATAATTAGGGTTAATAATAATAATAATAATTAATAATCCGTAATAAATGCTGAATTGGGGTTCTGTCTCGTGTCAGAGCATCTCCGCGAGTCGCGGTATTTAATGCTTCAAACCCCGCGAGTCGCGGGGTTTTAAATTTCAGCTGACAGGTTTCAAATTCGACGCGTTTTTTCTTTATTTATTTTTTTTTTGTTTTCTGTTTTTTTCTATAAATAAAAGATATTTAATAAAACTTATATTTTTATAAATTAAAATAAAAATAAAGAAACTTATAAAACTTAAATATTTAACAAAATCTTAAAAAATACTTATATTTTTGTTTTTCTTTTTATATTTTTGAATAATTAAAACGTATTTTTACAAAAACGAATTTTTAATAGAAGTAAGCTAAAAATCTTTTTTTTTTTTTTTTTTTTTTTTTTTTTTTATATTAGCGTTGTGCTTCCGGCTTTTAAGATAATTCCCCGGCAGCGGCGCCAAAAATACTTGATGTCAAAGAAGAGGGGTATAAAATACTATTAATTTTTACAAGGAAAAACTATTAAATACGATACAATTTTACACAAGATATTTATTTATTTATAGAATGGATATACTTAAACCTTGCTACAACACTTATAGGCAGTGTACCTAATCGTACAGTAGTGTAGTTTTTAGTAAGTCCAGTTCGTTCCACAGGGAAATCTTTAAACAAAGCGTAACGCTATATTAGTTTACTTTTATAAAAATACAAACATATATATAAGTAATATTATTATTATAAAGGGGGGTTTTACCGTTTAATGACCGGTTTGTCGATTTTAAAACTTTAGTCGCAGTTAAAACCTAATGTAAAATATTAAATAAATAAAAGACTTAATTTAAAGCGTAAAGTAAATAACGATAATGAAATTGCGAATAATAAAAGTGCGATAAAATAAACTTGCGATAATTAAAAAGTACGATAATTAAAAATGCAATTAAATATAATAATAATAAAAAATGCGATAATTAGAAGTGCAATTAAATATAAAATAAAGGAAATTAAATATGAAATAAAAGAATTATGCTTATTTAAACTTCCGTAATCATGATGTTTGACGTGTTGATTTTAGTTTTATGCCCATGGGTTAATTGTCCTTTGTCCTGGATTATTTAATATGTCTGTCTGGTTTTTGTCCATAACAGTCCATCAGTCATAAATATAAAGTGCGAGTGTCCTCGTCAAATTATTATTATACCCGAAGTTAAATATTCCAACTAATTGGGGATTCGAATTGTAACAAGGTTTTAATACTTTGTTTAATGAATACACCAGGTTATCGACTGCGTGTAAACCAAGGTTTTACTACTTTGTTAACAATTACACCAATTACCCTTGAATGTAATTTCACCCCTGTTTTAATTATTCTAGTGGCTATTAATCCATTCCCGTGTCCGGTTAAATGAACGATTATTCGTACATATAAATACCCCGCCCATCGTGTCCGATCGAGTGTATATGGTAATTTATAGGGACGCCCAATTGTAAATCTTTATATTAACATTAACAAACTATCATTTAGTTAAACAAATATAAAGCCCATTAATAGCCCATAGTCTAATTTCCACAAGTGTCGTTCTTTTGTCCAAACCCCAATTATGGTACAAAGCCCAATTACCTAATTTTAGTAATTAGCCCAACATCATGATTACTTCGTTTTAAATAAGCATAATAATAACTTAGCTACGAGACATTAATATAAAAAGGTTGAACATAACTTACAATGATTAAAAATAGCGTAGCGTTACACGGACAGAATTTCGACTTACACCCTTACAACATTCGCTAACATACCCTTATTATTAGAATTATAATTAAAATTAAAATTAAAATATAAATTATATATATATATATTTTACGTATATATGAGAGAAGAGAGAATATAGATTTTTTGAATTGTGATCAGAATTCGGTTGGCTTTATAGAGATTTTCGTTTTTTGGGGCTCCGCGACTCGCGGTAAAATCCTCTTCAAACTCCGCGAGTCGCGGAGAATGAATTTACAGCTCACACCCTTGGAGTCTTTCTCTGCCGACGGTTTTATAATATATATATATATATATAATTAATATAATTAATTATATATTATATTATATTTATAAACATAGTTAACTTGTAATTTTTAGTCCGTTGCGTCGAGCGTTAAGAGTTGTCTCTGGTCCCGGTTCCGGATTTTTGAACGTCCTTGCGTACAATTTTATATTTTGTACTTTGCGTTTTGAATCTTGTACTCTTGTAATTTCGAGACGTTTCTTATCAATAATTGGAACCTTTTTGATTGTATTTTGTACTTTTGAGCTTTTTGGTCGTTTACGTCTTCAATTCGTCGAATCTGTCTTTTGTCTTCACCTTTTATTATTTAAACGAATATCACTTGTAAATAGAACAATTGCAACTAAAAGCTTGTCTTTCTTGAGGAATAATGCTATGAAATATATGTTCGTTTTTAGCATTATCAGTCATGATTACAGAAGTTTAAATAAGCATAATACTTTTATTTCATATTTCATCGTACCTTTATTTACTGTCATTTTAATTACTACAATTTACTTTATCACAATTTAAATTCTGTCATTTATATTATCGTCATTTATCTTTACGCTTAAAATATAAAATCGACAAACCGGTCATTAAACCGTAAAAACCCCCTTTTATAATAATATTACTATATATAATTATATATATTTTATATAAATATAGTTGTTAAAAATATAGCGTTAAACTCAGCTAGCTCCCTGTGGAACGAACCGGAATTACTAAAAACTACACTACTCTACGATTAGGTACACTGCCTATAAGTGTTGTAGCAAGGTTTAAGTATATCCCATCTATATAAATAAATAAAACTTGTGTAAATTGTATCGTATTTAATAGTAATTCGTAGTAAAAAAAATAATCTATTTCATATACACCACTGCACACATCAAGTTTTTGGCGCCGCTGGGACTCGGTGAGAAACGCTATATTTTTTTTTTCTAATTTTGTAAAAACATTTTGTATTATTAATAAGTGTTAAAAAAATTATATATCTATATCTTTAAGTGTTTAAATTAAAAAGTTTATTTTTTTATTACTTTTGTTAAAAATTTTAAAAACTAATAAGTAAATTTTTTTTTAAAATATGAGTTTTATTTAAATTACATAATATTTTATATAAATTAACCTCAGAAAAAAAAAATAGTTAAAACTAAAATTGGGCCGAACCCGTCGAAGCCCAAAACCATTTCTGGAATCCAGGCCCATGCGATCGCATGAGCCGGATGCTGTAATACCATGCGACCGCATGGCTTAGTCTGACACGCCAGGAACCTAGTACAGTATTTAATACGTAGTAGATTTTTAATTATTATTATAATTTAACCTAATTAGGGTTTAAGTATTTAATTAGTTATTAATATTAGTTTATAATTAGTAATATTAAGTTTTAATATTATTATTAATTATATAATTTAATACTTTTATAAAATAATAATATAAAAATAATATTTTTAAAAAAATAAGTAATTTTATCATTTTTTGTTTCTTTTTATAAATTGTATATTTTTATCGTTTATTCATAATTTTTATATTTATCGTTCGTAATTAGTTTTAAACTTAGTTTTTACCGTAGTTATTTTATATTTCTAGATTTTTAGGCTTTGCCGTAAAATCCCTTAAGTGCTTTTCTTTAGATTAAGATTTGGGCGCCTTAGAAATTTACGACATCGATTATCGCTTTAATATTTTATATATTTTAGTGCCTAAATTAAGTTTATTTTCGTTTTCGAAATAGAATTCCTTTTAAGCCTTAATACCTTTAGGCGCAACTTTTTAGATTTAATTTTTAGACTTTTAAGTTTCGACATTTTTCTTTCTTATTTTTATTTTTCGACGTTTTTCGACGCACTCTTTTTCTTTCTCATTTCTACGCTCTAGTTTTTAGGACATAGAATTTTCTTTATTTTCTTTAAACTTCGACAAAAAAATTATTTTAAGCGGTTAAATTGATAGACATCCAAAATTTTATGCTTCGTAGTAATAGTTGGATTTGTTAGTGGTTGAGTTGTGGATTTTCTGACTTAAAGGATCCTGGCTCCCTGCTGCATCTTTTGGCTATTCGAAATGTGGGCAAAAGCAGAAATATCTATTAATTTGATAACTTATATAATTTTTATTTTTATAACTAAAAGGATATTCAGTGAATGCACCGAGCAAAACGTTCACCACCTTTCATACGTTCACCACCTGTAACTCGATCAAGACATCTAGCCAATATCGTCGCCGTTGATTTTTCTTTAGAAACATCATCTGGTCGAACAAGTACTCCAATTCAAATTTTCGATAATCCATTTTTTGAACCTGACTTCACAATTGAGAACCCGGAGGATATTCAAGGACAATTTCAAGATCCTGAACCACTAATTATTCCTCCTGAACCACAAACCGTTAAATCAGAATCCTCTAGTGATTCGTATTCAACAAATTCAATTATGGAAGTAACGGAACCTCTAAGTATGGAAGATCGAATGAGAGCCACACACACGGGCCAAGAACACGCCATTATTATGCCAGACATTAATGCGCCAGATTATGAAATCAAAGGACAACTCCTACACATGGTAACTAATCAATGCCAATATAGTGATACGCCAAAAGAAGATCTAAATGAACATCTTCGAACCTTTAATAGGATCTGTACTGTATTCAAAATCAGAGAAGTTGAGGATGAACAGATCTATCTCATGTTGTTTCCCTGGACTTTAAAGGGAGAAGCCAAAGATTGGTTAGAATCGTTACCTGAAGGAGCGATTGACACATGGGATGTTTTAGTTGAGAAATTTCTTAAAAGATTCTTTTCGGCATCTAAAGCCGTGAGACTTCAAGGAGAAATTGTTACGTTCACGCAAAAGCCAAATGAAACATTATATGAGGCGTGGACAAAATTCGGAAAGTTGTTGAGAGGATGTCCTCAACACGGTTTAGACACTTATCAAATAGTACAAATATTCTACCAAGGTGTCGACGTTGCTACACGAAAAGACATCGACACAGCAGCTGGTGGTTCCATTATGAAGAAAACCGCTACCGAAGCTCACAAGATTATTGATAACACAGCCTCCCACTCTCATGAGTGGCACCAGGAAAAAGATATTTTTCGTTCATCTAAAGTGGCTAGAGCCGATTCTAGCCATGACTTTGATTCCGTTTCCGCAAAAATATATGCTTTCGAGAGACGAATGGAAAAGATGACTAAAGATATTCACGCAATACGAATCAGTTGTGAGCAATACGATGGACCACACTTAACGAAAGATTGTCACATCGAGCAAATGATGGAACAACGTGAGAATGTTTCCTACATGAACCAAAGGCCGGGAAATAATTATCAATATAATTATCAACTGCCAAGGTCAAACTTCAATCAAAATCAAAACATTCTTTACAATCCAAATGGACCCAACAATAACTCGTACAACCAACAAGGTCCGAATAACCAACCAACTCACAACAACACTTTCAATCAACAAAGACCTAGCTTGTATAAACCACCACAACAAACCGAAGAGAAAAAGTCAAATCTGGAAGAAATGGTACAAAAGCTAATGGAATCTCAAACACAATTTATTACATCTTAAACCCAAACAAATGAGAGGTTTGATCAGTCATTTAGAACTCAACAAGCTTCCATTTTGAATCTAGAAAAACACGTAGGTACTCTTGCTAGCATGATGAGTGAGAGGGAACAAGGAAAGCTACCGAGTAATACTGAAGTAAATCATCGGAATGAGAATGTTAATATGGTATCAACGAATTCTGAAAAACCAGCATCAGAAGATGAGAAGGTTTTGGATGTGAGTAACAATGAAGAAGTTACAACACCACCACCACCCGAGTATGTAAAGCCAGTGGTGACACCATACAGACCACTCATCCCGTTTCCGAGAAAAGGAGTTGAGTATGAGCAAGTAATAGGTAATAAAGTTTGTGATACCTCTGGAAAGAAGAAGAAGAAGAATAAGAAAATGCAAGAAACAAAAATCGTAGAAGTAAACCCGGTGAAGACAGTTCCACCAAAACTTCCACCAAGGTTGGGTGATCCGGGTGAATTTATTGTTCCTTGTCTACTTAGTGATTGTGTCATGTATGATGCACTAGCAGATTTAGGTGCGAGTGTGAGTGTTATGCCTCTTTCATTATATAAGAGATTAGGAGTAGGTGAGTTAAATCCAACGAACGTGAGTGTTAGACTCTTTGATCAAACCATAAGCACCCAGTTAGAATTGCTGACAACCTACCCGTTCAAGTAGGTAATTGATGTACGTAGAGGTGTATACGAAATACTATTATTTTTAATACGAAATACGGTACAATTTACACAAGTTTTATTATTTATTTATAGATGGGATATATCTAAACTTTGCTACAACACTTATAGGCAGTGTACCTAATCGTAGAGTAGTGTAGTTTTTAGTAAGTCCGGTTCGTTCCACAGGGAGCTAGCTGAGTTTAACGCTATATTTTTAACAACTATATTTATATAAAATATATATAATTATATATAGTAATATTATTATAAAAGGGGGTTTTTACCGTTTAATGACCGGTTTGTCGATTTTATATTTTAAGCGTAAAGACAAATGACGATAATATAAATGACAGAATTTAAATTGCGATAAAGTAAATTGCAGTAATTAAAATGACAGTAAATAAAGGTACGATGAAATATGAAATAAAAGTATTATGCATATTTAAACTTTCGTAATCATGATGTTTGACGTTTTGATTAATTGTTACCCGAGTTAATTGTCCTTTGTCCTGGATTATTTGATACCTATTTGGTTTTTGTCCATAATAGTCCATCGGTCATAATTATAAAATGCTCGTCAAGTTAACCTTATTCCCGAAGTTAAATATTCCAACTAATTAGGGATTCGAACTGTAACAAGGTTTTAATACTTTGTTTAATGATTACACCAGGTTATCGACTGCGTGTAATCCAAGGTTTTATAACTTTGTTAACAATTACACCAATTATCCTTGTATGTAATCCACCCCTGTTTTAATGAGATATGAATATTAATTTACCCACTTGATCAGAATGAATAATCAATTACCCAACCCGAATAATTAATTAAATGATCGTAAAAGATGTCGTATAAATGTCACTAAATAGAACATACATAATCATTTTAATAATTATTAGATTAACTAATTTGAAGATAGGTTCGACAGGTTCCAACGAGTTGTCGCTCAATTAGACAATACCCCTTATCTATTAATAGTCATAGTCCAATGTCCAAAAGTGTCGGTCTTTTGTCCAAACCTTAATTATGGTACAAAATCTAATAACCCCATCTTAATATTTAGTCTAACATCACGATTACTTTGGCTCAAATAAGCATAATAATAACTTAGTTACGAGACATTAATTTAAAAAGGAAGAACATAGCTTACAGTGATTATTTATCGTTTAGCGTTACACGGACAGAATTTCGACTTACAAACTTACAACATTCGCTAACATAACCTTATTATTATTAAACTTTAACATTAAAATTATAATATAAATATAAATATATATTTTGAGAGTAAGAGATAGAAAAAGATGTGTTAAATTCGTCCGAAAAATGCTGAATTTATAGAATGTGGCCTGCTACAGTAACTCATGCGGTCGCATGAGATTTGTGCCTTCTGGCCATGCGATCGCATGGCCATCATTACCTGGTCACATACTTTTTGGCTCCTAGCTTATCGACATATTTATTTAATATATATATATATATATATATATATATATATATATATATATATATATAATTTTATATAATTATATATATATTATATTATATTCATGTGCATAGTTAATTTGTAATTTTAGCTCCGTTGCATCGCGCATTGAGAGTTGACTCTGGTCCCGGTTTCGGATTTTCGAACGTCCTTGCGTACTATTTAATATCTTGTACTTTGCGTTTCGCGGCTCGTACTCTTGTCATTTTTAGACGTTTCTTATCAATAATTTGAACCACTTGGATTGTACTTTGTACTTTTGAGCTTTTTGGTCATTTGCGTCTTAAAATCGTCATTTTCTTCTTTTGTCTTCGCACTTACTTATTTAAACGATTATTACATAAAAATAGAACAATAGTAACTAAAAGCTTTACATATTGGAAGGATATTGTGCTTAAATATATGTTCATTTGGAGCACTATCAAATATCCCCACACTTGAACGTTGCTTGTCCTGAAGCAATACAGAACTTGAAATAAAATCACACTTCACTCGAATCACTTTTTTTATTCTCACACTTTATACATCAGTGATTTTGATACGGCGGTATAAACAATGATAGTAACGATATGGTTTACAGTCCCACATGACTATAAAAATTTAGATCCTTTAAGGAAATTGGATCTTTATGAAAATATTTGATCTTTTGAAAATTCATTCTAGCTTTTACCCTAGATAAGTTTTCCGGAATAACCCTTCATCGGTGTTTGCAAATTATTTTTGTGGGTTGTGTGGGTTTCAGATTTTAAAATTTTAGCTCAAAACTTGCGGTTTTGTGTCACCTACTTGCTAACCTTGTATTAGGAAAGCAACACGTTCAGTTTACTTGCTCCGTATATTACCTTTCGGTAAACTACCGTCCGGTTGTAAAGGAAAGCGTTGAACAAGCAACTGTTAAGGCAATGTCCCTTGACATGCTTTTGATTATGGTCTATAACGTGTCGGATGCAATTACTATCCTTTGTAGGAGCAATAGTAAAGATTACCCTATAGTTTTTCGGTCTGGCACAAGGTCCTGTCTTCGACCATGCTATGCAACCACCGTTCTTACGGTTGACACCCGATTTAGTTCAGGTGACCTAATAAATTCTGGTGAATTCTTAGGATTTTACGTTCAATGGTAATGAACGCATTGAAAATAGGTTTTCAGAAAACAAATCGGTTTTAATTTGATCAAAATATTTTCTCGTTCAAGCTCGAGTTTAGATATCATCGAATTCCATGAGTTTGTAAATCACAATCTTTAATGTCAATCTCAAGGATTGAGTAATATCAGGCTTAAAAGCTGATTTTTAATCTTTAAGGAGATTATCCTTTCCAGGGGTCTGATTCATTAGTCTTATCAAGCTAATTTGCACGGCGCCCTCCCCATTTTACGAGACAGATCCTCTTATGGTTAGGATAAGTCTGACCACTTGGCGACCCTGTTTGATGCTGAGGTCCGTGGATTTCCTGCTGATTTTAGAGGTGACTTTTCTAGATTTTTCGTCAACCTACAGCTGGTCTGGACGACAACTTCCTGACCTAAATCAAGAAGCGCGTGTCTTTTTCGGAAGACTTTACTTTCTTTTAATGATGGAATTGATTCATCGTGCAGATCCATCTTTCTTTCAAATATATTACAGTAAATTAGGTAAAACTGATTAAAATCGTCTAAAATAAAAGTACCTGCAATAATCTGTACCAAATATACGTGATATGTGTTTTAAAGAACTTGGTAAATTCTTCCCACACTTAGCTTTTATTTATTTTTTTCTTTGCCTTTTTATTCTCCTCTATTCCATTTTAAATGAATTCTAAAGTTTTGGGTTGTTTCTCCATTTATGTTCTCTCCGAGGTAACAATAATTTCGGTATTATCACCTAATTTTATCGTTCATAAATATGTATACACATGAATTTGAATTCATTTAGTTGAAAATTTTTCAAATTTTCACAAAATTTGGCAATTATACTAAGTGTAAACCCGAGAGAATTTATAACCCTCCCCCACACTTGAGATCATGCAATGCCCTCATTTGCATGAAATCAGACTATAATTATAAATTCATGAGGGTGATTAGTGTAGAAAAGTGATTAAAAATACCCAATTTGTAATTACTAAGGTCGTCGAATGATAGATGGCGCGCCTCATCGTTCATTCTTTTTGTTATAATTTCACATATGTTTTGCGTCTTATCGTCAAAATTAGTAGCTTTTGCTGAACTTTAATGTCAGTCTTTGAAAATGCTCAGTTTTAACCTGTTTTGTACATAAGATAAACTATAAACATATATATATATATATATATATATATATATATATATATATATATATATATATATATATAAACCTTTATTTAGTAAAACAATTTAAATGTATAATTTTTTAAAATTTTTGTTTCCTTTTACTTTAGGTAGTTTCGGTATGTTTACCTATTCCGTCCCTTGACAAAATTTAAAATTTGTTGTTTTTAAAGCGATTGTTTTAAAAGCAAAAATTTTTGGGTTTTATTTTTTATTTTTTTTGGTATACTTTAGATCAATAAAATTAAAAAGAATGATAACAAAATTTTTTGCCCCGCCCTCGGGTAAAGCAATTTCGATTCTATGATCTAGTCTTTAACTTACGATGAATTTTAGAAATCATTTTTTTAACTTAATGAAATAAAGTAAATTTTGTTTTTTAAAAATCACACAAAAATTAAATTTAAAAATGCGTATTAATTTAATACAAAACCTACAAAACAAAAATTCAGAATGGGGGAAGAAAACTAGTTCTTTAGTGTCTGCTAGCGGAAAAGACCAATCGGATTCCATTCTCGGAACTACACGAGAACATAACTACTAACTCTAGACAGCGTTTTCTTTTTAGAACATTTGAATCTCCCCACACTTAGGTAGCTGTGGTGTCGAAATTGTGATTAACTTCATCGTCAATTTCTCTTGGACCATAATCAACTTGCATATCTGTGACTTTTGCTTTAAGCCATTGGTCAGATTCCTGTGTAATATCCACAAATTCAACTAGTTTCACCTTTTCTTTAGGAGAAAGATTGGATACTAACCGGTTACATAACTTAAAGTTCCCCTTGGTTCTAGCATCGCGAATCCGTTTAATAAGTTTCTTCATTGAACTATTAATAATGGGGTCATTTAATTTCGTATCAACAACGGGGTTCTTTGTTTTCAGGTCATCATTAGGAGTCACTTCATCTTCCCCACACTTAGGCATTTTATTATTGTTAAGCACTACCGCTGGAGTTGGTAAAACAACATGGTTCTTACCAATCATTTTTGTTGGTTCAACGGTTTTGGTTGGTGGAGATTTAGACTTTCGACTCACAAAGGTGATCAATTTTTCATTATTACTAAGTGTCATTCTACCCTCTCTTACATCAAATAACGTCCTGGTGGACGCTAAGAATGGTCGACCTAAAATTAGAGGAATGTTTGGGTCCTCTTCTATGTCAATGACAATAAATTCGACTAGAAAGGTTAAATTACCCACTTGAACGGGTATGTTGTCAGCAATTCCAACTGGGTGCCTAATGGTTTGATCAAAGAGTCAGACACTCATCTCTATTGGACTTAACTCACCTACTCCTAATCTCTTATATAATGAAAGAGGCATAACACTTATACTCGCACCTAAATCTACTAGTGCATCATACATGACACAATCACTAAGTAGATAAGGAACAATAAATTCACCCGGATCACCCAACCTTGGTGGAGGTTTTGGTGGAACTATCTTTACCAGGTTTACTTTTACGGTGTTTGTTTCTTGTACTTTCTTATTCTTCTTCTTCTTCTTTCCAGAGGTATCACAAACTTTATTACCTATTACTTGCTCATACTCAACTCCTTTTCTTGGAAACGGGATGGGTGGTCTGTATGGTGCCACCACTAGCTTTACATACTCGGGTGGTGGTGGTGTTGTTGTAACTTCTTCATCGTTACTCACATCGAAAACCTTCCCATCTTCTGATTCTGATTTTTCAGAATTTGTTGACACCATGTTAACGTTTTCATTCCGAGGATTTACTTCAGTATCACTCAGTAGTTTTTCTTGTTCCCTCTCACTCATCATGCTAGCAAGAGTACCTACGTGTTTTTCTAGATTCAAAATGGAAGCTTTTTGAGTTCTTAATGACTGATCAAACCTCTCATTTGTTTGGGTTTGAGATGTAATAAATTGTGTTTGAGATTCCATTAGCTTTGCCATCATCTCTTCTAGATTTGGCTTTTTGTCTTCGGTTTGTTGTGGTAGTTTATATAAGCTAGGTTTTTGTTGATTGAAAGTGTTGTTTTGAGTTGGTTGGTTATTCGGACCTTGTTGGTTATACGAGTTATTGTGGGTCCATTTGGATTGTAAAGAATGTTTTGATTTGGATTGAAGTTTGGCCTTAGCGGTTGATAATTATTTTGATAATTATTTCCCGGCCTTTGGTTCATGTAGGAAACATTCTCACGTTGTTCCATGGGTTGCTCAATGTGACAATCTTTCATTAAGTGTGGTCCACCGCATTGCTCACAACTGATTCGTATTGCGTGAATATCTTTAGTCATCTTTTCCATTCATCTCTCGAAAGCATCTATTTTTGCGGAAACGGAATCAAAGTCATGGCTAGAATCGGCTCTAACCGCTTTAGATTAACGAAAGATATCTTTTTCTTGGTGCCACTCATGAGAGTGGGAGGCTGTATTATCAATTATTTTGTGAGCTTCAGTTGCAGTTTTCTTCATAATGGAACCTCCAGCTGCTATGTCGATATCTTTTCGTGTAGTAATATCGACACCTTGGTAAAATATTTGTACTATTTGATAAGTATCTAAACCGTGCTGAGGACATCTTCTCAACAACTTTCCAAATCTTGTCCACGCCTCATATAGAGTTTCATTTGGCTTCTGCGTGAATGTAACAATTTCTCCTTGAAGTCTCACAGCTTTAGATGCCGGAAAGAATTGTTTAAGAAAATTTTCAACTAAAACATCCCATGTATCAATCGCCCCTTCACGTAACGATTCTAACCAATCTTTGGCTTCTCCCTTTAAAGTCCAGAGAAATAACATGAGATAGATTTGTTCATCCTCCACTTCTCGGATTTTAAATAGAGTACAGATCCTATTAAAGGTTCGAAGATGTTCGCTTGGATCTTCCTTCGGCGTACCACTATATTGGCATTGATTAGTTACCATGTGTAGGATTTGTCCTTTGATTTCATAATCTGGTGCATTAATGTCTGGCTTAATAATGGCGTGACCTTGGCCAGTGCGTGTGGCTCTCATTCGGTCTTTCATACTTAGAGGTTCTGTTACTTCCATAATTGAATTTGTTGAATCTGAATCACTCGAGGATTATGATTTAATGGTTTCTTCCTCGACAATCTCTGGATGAGTAATTTGTGGTTCCGGAGGAATGATTAGTGGTTCAGGATCTCTGAATTGTCCTTGAATATCCTCCGGATTCTCAATTGTGAGGTCGGGTTCAAAAAATGGATTATCGGAAATTTGAATTGGAGTACTTGGTCACTTGATGACGATTCTAAAGAAAAATCAACGGCGACAATATTGGCTAGATGTCTTGATCGAGTTACAGGTGGTGAACGTATAAAAGGTGGTGAACGTTTTGCTCGGTGCATTCACTGAATATCCTATTAGTTATAAAAGATAAAAAATTCTATAAGTTATCAAATTAATAGACTTTTCTGATTTTGCCCACTTTTCGAATAGCCAATAGATGCAGCAGGTAGCCAGGACCCTTTAAATCAGAAGCCCACAACTCGCCAATAACAAATCCAACTACTACTACGAACCAAAAATTTTTGGATGTTTATTAATTTAACCACTTAAAATAATTTTTCGTTTTGAAATTTTAGAGATAAAAATCTATGTCCTAAAAACTAGAGCGTCTAGAAATAAGAAAGAAAAAGAGTGCGTCGAAAAACGTCAAAAAATAAATGGTCGAAAAATAAAAATAAGAAAGAAAAACGTCGAAACTTAAAAGTCTAAAAACTAAATCTAAAAAGTTGCATCTAAAGGTATTAAAGCTTAAAGGAATTCTATATCCAAAACGGCAATTACTTAAAAAGGCACTAAAATTTTAAAACGGCGTCGCAAAATTCTAAAGCACCTAAATCTTAGTCTAAAGAAAAAGCACTTAAGGGATTTTACGGCAAAGCCTAAAAATCTAGAAATATAAAATACTACGGCAAAAACTAAATTACGAACGAAAAATATACAATTACGCTTTAACTAATAAAAAAATACAAAATATAAAATAAGTTTAAAGTTATAAAAATACAATTTTATAAAAATATTATTTTTATATTATTTATTTTATAAAAGTATCAATTTATAATTAATAACACTAATTTAAACTAAATATTACAAATTAAAAATTAAAGCTAGAATTAAAAATTAATTAAATAAGTAAAACCCTAATTAATAATTAATTAATAATAATAATTAATAAAATCTAACTCTAATCCGTACCAGCAGAGGGATCAGACCTGTCAGACAGGCTCATGCGATCGCATGAGTTCTACATTTATGGGCTATGCGATCGCATGAATTCGGATAACAGGCCAGGTCTTGGGCTCCTACAGTACCAGGCCCGAATATATATATATATATATATATATATATATATATATATATATATATATATATATATATATATATATATAAAATTTTTTTTTCTGTTTTTAATTTATTTATATAAAATAAAAACTTAATTTTTAAAAACTAAAATAGAAATAAAAAAACTTTATATTTTAAACAAACTCTTAAAAATATATATATTTCGTTTTACTTTTTATATTTTTGTATTTTTAATATTTAAAAACGTATTTTTACAAAAAGAAATTAAAACTTAATAAAATTCTTTTTTTTTATATAGCGTTTCGCTTTCGGGTCCCCGGCAGCGGCGCCAAAAACTTGATGTGCGTAGAGGTGTATACGAAATACTATTATTTTTAATAAGAAATACGGTACAATTTACACAAGTTTTATTATTTATTTATAGATGGGATATATCTAAACCTTGCTACAACACTTATAGGCAGTGTACCTAATCGTAGAGTAGTGTAGTTTTTAGTAAGTCCTGTTCGTTCCACAGGGAGCTAGCTGAGTTTAACGCTATATTTTTAACAACTATATTTATATAAAATATATATAATTATATATAGTAATATTATTATAAAAGGGGGTTTTTACCGTTTAATGACCGGTTTGTCGATTTTATATTTTAAGCGTAAAGATAAATGACGATAATATAAATGAGAAAATTTAAATTGCGATAAAGTAAATTGCAGTAATTAAAATAACAGTAAATAAAGGTACGATGAAATATGAAATAAAAGTATCATGCTTATTTAAACTTCCGTAATCATGATGTTTGACGTTTTGATTAATTGTTACCCGGGTTAATTGTCCTTTGTCCTGGATTATTTAATACCTATTTGGTTTTTGTCCATAATAGTCCATCGGTCATAATTATAAAATGCTCGTCAAATTAACCTTATTCCCGAAGTCAAATATTCCAACTAATTAGGGATTCGAACTGTAACAAGGTTTTAATACTTTGTTTAATGATTACACCAGGTTATCGACTGCATGTAATCCAAGGTTTTATAACTTTGTTAACAATTACACCAATTATTCTTGTATGTAATCCACCCCTGTTTTAATGAGATATGAATATTAATTTACCCACTTGATCAGAATGAATAATCAATTACCCAACCCGAGTAATTAATTAAATGTTCATACATAATCATTTTAATAATTATTAAATTAAGTAATTTGAAGATAGGTTCGACAGGTTCCAATGAGTTGTCGCTCAATTAGACAATACCCCTTATCTATTAATAGTCATAGTCCAATGTCCAAAAGTGTCGGTCTTTTGTCCAAACCTTAATTATGGTACAAAATCTAATAACTCCGTCTTAATATTTAGTCTAACATCACGATTACTTTGGCTCAAATAAGCATAATAATAACTTAGTTACGAGACATTAATTTAAAAAGGAAGAACATAGCTTACAGTGATTATTTATCGCGTAGCGTTACACGGACAGAATTTCGACTTACAAACTTACAACATTCGCTAACATAACCTTATTATTATTAAACTTTAATATTAAAATTATAATATAAATATAAATATATATTTTGAGAGTAAGAGATAGAAAAAGATGTGTTAAATTCGTCCGAAAAATGCTGAATTTATAGAATGTGGCCTGCTACAGTAACTCATGCGGTCGCATGAGATTTGTGCCTTCTAGCCATACGATCGCATGGCCGTCATTTCCTGGTCACATACTTTTTGGCTCCTAGCTTGTCGACATATTTATTTAATATACAATATATATATATATATATATATATATATTATATTCATGTGCATAGTTGATTTGTAATTTTAGCTCCGTTGCGTCGCGCGTTGAGAGTTGACTCTGGTCCCGGTTTCGGATTTTCGAACGTCCTTGCGTACTATTTAATATCTTGTACTTTGCGTTTCGCGGCTCGTACTCTTGTCATTTTTAGACGTTTCTTATTAATAATTTGAACCACTTGGATTGTACTTTGTACTTTTGAGCTTTTTGATCGTTTGCGTCTTCAAATCGTCGTTTTCTTCTTTTGTCTTCACACTTATTTATTTAAACGATTATTACATAAAAATAGAACAATAGTAACTAAAAGCTTTACATATTGGAAGGATATTGTGCCTAAATATATGTTCATTTGGAGCACTATCAAATATCCCCACACTTGAACGTTGCTTGTCCTCAAGCAATACAGAACTTGAAATAAAATCACACTTCACTCGAATCACTTTTTTTATTCTCACACTTTATACATCAGTGATTTTGATACGGCAGTATAAACAATGATAGTAACGATGTGGTTTACTGATATTACTCAAATTAGTCATATCTTTAGTCGTAATATCGCGTCCTATTGTTATTTATTTCATATGTAAACTTGGTAATTCCGTTTGTATTTCATAGTATTGTAATATAGTCTAGAATCATTGTAAACTTGAAGAAATATGAAGATATTGTATGGTAACAGCTCAGAGATCGAAAACGAGACCAGAAACCCAAAGACAGAAGAGTGCACTCAGTGCACCCCAAAATGTGCGCTCAACGCACATTGCATAATTTTGATCAGAGGATTTCTTGGCCAAAACCAAAGTGCGCCAAGCGCACTTTTTGATGGTGCGCGCCCCGCACAGTGGTGCGCTCAGCGCACCCATACGCGCACTTTTGACAGAAAAGCAGATTTGAACGTGCGTAGTCGAGCTGGAAAGTATAAAGTGAAGTAGGTGAGAGTGCGCTCAGCGCACCCTTACTGTGCGCGCCGCGCACAATGCTTTTCACCAACTTTTTAGCTTATTTAATTCCATTTCCAGTTTCATTTGAAGAGTACCAGTTTCCTTTCTGCTCAGAGACGAAAACATACGATTCAAAGCAGTTCTTGGGCTTATCAAAGTGCATCTAAGCACTCAAATCATCAGAGAATCCAAGATCATTCAAGAGCTTCATCCAAGATTACTCCTAAAAGGTTAATCTTGTATTTACAATGAATTCTATCTTTGTTACTGTTGTGTTTAAGTTTTCAAGCATGATTGTTGGCTAGTCTATTTTATGTTCATCGAGATAAATAACCGAGATATTGAATGTTTACTATTGATTGATTGTAATTATGCACGATAGTTTGATGTTTGAATACAAGAACCATTCTTCTTAAGTTTAATCCTTTCGATTCAACTAGTTGATATGTTCATTTGATTAAGAAACATCATCTTGTTAAGTTAATGTATTGATTTACACCTAGTGACATGTGTTTATCTGTCTTTTACCAAAAGGGATAAGTTGAGTTCAAATAGTTAATTTACATAAGAATGTAAGAACGACTCTTGTAGATACTTTGGAATAGCTTAATTCGTATGTGTAATTGTCTAGGAGAATGACCAATTCCTTAGAATCTATTATACACACTTTCAACTACCTAGTTACATCAATTAACATGTGTTAGTGATTTTCCTTATCTAGTGACGTTTATAGAGATCTTATTATAATACTTAGTTAATTGTTTGGGTTGGGTGAATTGAGCATTTTACCGGACCAAGGGAATGAACTAAGTTAAACCTTTAGTTGATATAGGAGTGGATCATGTACAACACACCATTGACTTGATCATTATTCAAGTCTTCAAACTAGTTGAATTAGTTGATTCTAAATAGGAGGTCTTAGATGTCAAGAACATCACTTGCGTCGTGTAATCCCGTTTGAGTGTTTGCGCAAGACTATTCTTGGTGAACCAATTAATTAGTTCTCGTGCATAACCAATCAATCCGATCTTAATCCTAAATAACATTCAACATTAAGGGTAAAAAGTCTAGATGAGCATATTTCTTTAATTTGAATTCAAAACTATCTTTCTGTTTTCATAAACTAAAAATACCAAAAATATTGTCTTTTTAATCTTATTCATCACTTGATTCGCCTATCGTAAAAGGGCAAACCAAAATATATCTTGTACTTGTAATTTTCTTAGATAATCACAATTCAGTCTATAATCCTAATTTGATTTAGATACTGTCCTTGGAACGATACACGGATTTTACCATTTACTATACTACTACACGATCGGGTACACTGCCCGTTAGTGTGTAGCAATCTCTAATCGGTATTTTTTCATACTATTTCGTACGATAATTCATATACCACGTTTTGCACATCAAGTTTTTGGCGCCGCTGCCGGGGACAGTTTGGTGTCAAAATAGAATTATCAACTAATTTGTGATTAAGTAGTTTCTTAATTATTTTTAAATTATTAATAGTCTTTGAATTTTAAACTTATAGAATCGGTACGTTTAATAGTTTTTGTTAGTTGTGTGATTGACAGATTTTAGGTTGCATATGCCACATACCCGAAGTTCAGATTCTCCATTACTTACACCGCTTACGGAACTTGATAAAAAGCTTGGTAGGATCCCAAAAGAAGTACTTGAACTTTTTGAATCTTCATCAAAGCAGGAAACTTTTGATTCGGAATCAAGTACAACCAAGCTAAGATATTCTGAATTTGGTGAGCCCGTTCCTCCTCCAAAATTTGAAATGGAAGGAGAAGCAAGACCGGTGGTACCAAGACAAATAATGGCGGCCAAGATGAAGGCAACCCAAACCGGACAAGGTGGTGCTATTACTCTGCCCACTGGTGAGGTAAATTTTGAAATAAAAGGACCTATTCTCCAATTGATTAATAACAGGTGTCAATTTGGTGGTGGTCCGAATGAAGATGCAAACGAACATATTCATCTTTTTCAAGAGATATGTCTTCTTTTCAAACTTAAACCCGACACTGACCAGACCATATTTTTAAGACTTTTCCCATGGACACTCCATGGGAAAGCACGAAGTTGGTTAGATTCATTGGCCGAAGCTACGATAGAAACTTGGGATGGTATGTTGGAAAAATTTCTTAAAAAAATATTTTCCAGCTTCTAAGTCCGCGAGACTCCAACACGAAATTACCCAATTCTGTCAAAAGTCGATGGAAACCTTGTACGAAGCATGGAATAAATTATCCAAAATGTTAAGAGGTTGTCCAAACCATGGTTTGGATACCTTCCAAAAAGTCCAAATCTTTTACAAGGGTTGTGATGTTGCAACCCGAATTTCCATTGATCAAGCGTTCGGAGGTTCACTCATGGACAAAACTGAGCAAGAGGCTTATGAGATAATCGAGAAGCTAGCCGATTATTCTCATGAGTGGCATCAAGAATGACCAATTACTCATAATGCTCAAGTCCAAAGTGCCGGTGCTTATGATGACCTTAGTTCCCTGAGTGTAAAAATAGACGGTGTTGCTCGAAACATGGACAAAATCACCAAGGAAATTCATAGTATGAAAGTAGGTAGTGAATACTGTGGTGGTCTCCATTTAGGAAAAGATTGTGATGTCGGTCTAACAATGGCTCAAAAAGAAGAAGTGACTTTCATAAGCCAAAGAAATAATAATTAATTTCAAGGAAGAGCCCAGTTTAACCGAAACTTCAACAACCCATACAACCCTTAAGGTCAAAATTCCAATTACCAACAAGGGTCAAGTAGTGGGTTCCAACAACAAACTCCGGGTTTTTATCAAAAAACCCAACAGGAAGAAAAAAAGTCAAATTTGGAGAGTATGTTGGAAAAGTTGATTGCATCACAAACCCAGCTTGTTACAAACATAAACCAAACAAACGAGAAAAATGAACACCAGTTCAAAAACCAACAAGCCTCAATTCAGAATTTGGGGAAGCAAATGAGTGGTTTAGCTAGTTTACTTAGTGAGAGAAAACCAGGAAGTTTACCGAGCGATACCAATAAGAACCCCCGAAATGAGCACGCCAATGTTATCACCACACGGAGTGGTCTAGCATACGAAGCTCCAAGAATGCCGAAGATTCTGATTTCAGTGTTCCGTTGAACAAAAATGATGAACCGGTTAAGGAGCCGGAACAAGTGGTTGAGAAGGAAGAACGGGAAAAACCCGTAGTGAAGCCATATCAACCACCGCTCCCATACCCAAGGAAACAACAACAAGAAAGGCTCGAAGCCGAAAGGTCAAAATTTTTAGATACGTTTAAACAAATTAACATAAATATGCCTTTCATTGATGTGATTTCAGGTATGCCCAAGTATGCTAAGTTCTTAAAAGACTTACTTACTAATCGGAAGAAAATGGAGGAACTTTCATCAGTCACCATGAATGCTAATTGTTCCGCAATTTTGATGAACAAAATACCAAAGAAGTTAGCAGATCCTGGGAGTTTTACTATACCATGTCTCTTAGGAGATTTGGAATGCATTAAAACATTAGCGGATTTAGGGGCTAGCATTAATTTGATGCCTTATTCATTATATGTTAAGCTAGACCCCGGGGTGCTAAAACCAACCCGAATGGCAATTCAACTAGAAGACTGCTCTGTTAAATTCCCTCATGGAATTTTAGAGAATATGTTAGTAAAAGTGGGTACCCTAGTATTTCCGGCCGATTTTGTAATTTTGGACATGGAAGAGGACACACGTGTGCCTCTTATATTAGGTCGACCTTTCCTCAATACCGCTAGAGCTATGATAGATGTTCATGGGCAGAAATTGACCCTTAGCATTGAGGATATTAAGGTTACCTTTTCCGTTGACCATGCCTTGTAATACCCCGAGTCTACTGATGATAAATGTTATTATTTGCAAACCGTAGACACGTATTCAGAGTTGTTGCAGGAATTTCCAGAATTGCAAGGTTCGGGAGAATGCATTTTGGCGGAAGGTAATGAAGAAAACATGATGGAAGAAGTGGAGATGTTGACCACTTTGATGGCTAACGGTTATGAGCCAAATGATGAAGAATACAGAAAGTTGGATTTAAAAAATGAGTACCAATGTAAAACATCGATTGAAGAACCTCCCATTTTGGAACTGAAGCCACTTCCAAGTCACTTGGAATATGCTTACCTTCAAGAGGATTCTACTCTCCCGGTTATCATTTCATCCGAACTCTCTGTAAGTGAGAAATCTAAACTTGTTTCCATGTTAAAAGCCCATAAACTGGCTCTAGCATGGAAAATTCATGACATCAAGGGTATAAGTCCCTCTTATTGTACACATAAGATTTTAATGGAAGATGACTATAAGCCATGTGTACAAAGACAAAGGCGACTGAACCCTAATATGCAAGAAGTCGTTAAAAAGGAGATTGTCAAACTCCTTGATGCAGGCCTTATTTACCCAATTTCGGATAGTCCTTGGGTGAGTCCGGTCCAATGTGTACCCAAAAAGGGTGGCATGACAGTTATCACCAACAAAAACGATCAATTAATTTCCACTAGGACTGTCACGGGTTGGAGGGTATGTATTGATTACAGAAAATTAAATGATACTACCCGAAAAGACCATTTTCCCCTTCCTTACATTGATCAAATGTTGGAAAGGTTGGCAGGAAAGAACTTTTATTGTTTTCTTGACGGTTTCTTGGGATATTTCCAAATCCCTATAGCGCCCGAGGACCAAGAGAAAACCACCTTTACATGCCCTTATGGCACTTTCTCCTATCGACGTATGCCCTTTGGCTTATGCAATGCTCCTGCTACCTTTCAAAGGTGTATGGTAGCTATTTTTCATGATATGATTGAAGACTTTATGGAAGTATTCATGGATGACTTTTCAGTCTTCGGTGATTCTTTTGACTCATGTCTTAATAATCTTGAGCGTATGTTGATAAGGTGTGAAGAATCTAATCTTGTGCTTAACTGGGAAAAATGCCATTTCATGGTAAGAGAGGGCATTGTATTAGGTCATAAAATTTGTTGTGCGGGATTGGAGGTGGATAGAGCTAAAGTGGAAGTCATAGCCAAATTACCACCACCGACAAATGTGAAAGGTGTAAGAAGTTTTCTGGGGCATGCCGGTTTTTACCGTCGGTTCATTAAAGATTTTTCTAAAATTGCGACCCCGATGAACAAACTTCTTGAGAAAGACGCTCCATTTGTCTTCACGAACGAGTGTCTTAACGCCTTTAACCTCCTTAAAGCAAAGCTCACGCAATCACCCATTCTCATATCGCCGAATTGGTCAATTCTATTCGAACTTATGTGTGATGCAAGGGACTTTGCTATTGGTGCCGTCTTGGGGCAAAGAATTGAAAAACATTTTCAGCCCATTTATTATGCTAGTAAGACATTTCAAGGAGCCCAACTTAATTACACTACCACCGAGAAGGAACTCCTGACAATTGTCTTTTCGTTTGATAAATTCTGATCCTATTTGGTACTAGCAAAGACGGTTGTCTATACAGACCATTCAGCATTAAAGTACCTGCTTGCTAAGCAAGATGCTAAATCCCGATTAATACGTTGGGTCTTGCTTTTGCAAGAATTCGACATTGATATTAAAGACAAAAAGGGAGCCGAAAACCTAGCTGCCGATCACCTTTCTCGCCTTGAGAACACGAATCTTGAGGTTCTCCATGAGACTGTTATCCAAGATAACTTTCCGGACGAAAATCTCATGAAAATTGAGAAAATTGATGATCCATGGTTTGTTGACATAGCCAACTATCTTGTGGGTGGATTCCTAGAAACCGGTATGTCACATCAAAAACGAAAGAAATTTTTCAGTGACTTAAAATATTATTTTTGAGAAAACCCGAATCTCTTCAAACGGTGTCCCGATGGGATAATCCGTCACTGTGTCTCCGAGGAAGAATGCAATCAAATTCTTCTCCAATGTCATCTTGGTCCCACTGGTGGACATTTCGGACCCCAAATTACGGGGAGAAAAGTCTATGAGGCCGGTTTTTATTGGCCTACCATCTTTAAAGATGCCCACCGTATATGTAAATCATGCGATTCTTTGCCAAAGGGCAGGAAAGATTAGTCAAAGAGACGAAATGCCTCAAAACATAATCCAAGTTTGTGAGGTTTTCGATATTTGGGGCATTGATTTCATGGGACCATTCCCAAAATCTCATTCCAACCAATACATACTCGTTGCCGTTGACTACGTATCAAAATGGGCTGAGGCAAAGGCTCTCCCCACAAATGATGCACGAGTTGTTGTGTCATAACCCGTCCTTAACCATAAGAACGTGTTAGATAACGTATGATTTCATTGCGAGGTATTGACCTCTATATGCGACATTTTTAAAAGAAACTGCATATATTATACATTACAAACCACAACCGTTATTTTTGTTACAAGCTTTAGACAATAAAAAGATGATTATCGTTTAGCGATAATCTTAGACTTACAAACTTTACATATGATGATAACAACACGATTTCTAGCATATTTTACAATACAAATTCTCGGATATGCAGTTTTGTTTTTGACACAAATATGAGTACGCAAGATCCTGCTTAAATTCAACATGTTGCAGCGGAAGCTTCTAATTATCACCTGAGAATAGACATGCTTAAAACGTCAACATAAAGTTGGTGAGATATAGGTTTAGTGCCGGCAGCAATATATATATAGACCACAAGATTTCGTATATAAACAGTTTAATAAAAATGTTCTAAGTGGTTGAGCACTCGGTAACCATACTTAACATTTTCACGTCGCATATTCCCTTTAATATGAAATCTTACTACACCGTACCAAGTGTAGTCACAAAATGAAGTACTGTGCAACCGTTGAATACTGGTCGTCCAGTCCGGTTGGGGTTGTCAAGCCCGATAGATCTATCAACAGGATTCGCGTTTACAATACCGCTGTAAATATTAGTTACCAAGCTACAGGGAAGTATGCCAGTGGTACAACTCAACGTAGAATATATTTTTCAGTTACTTGTGTCCATAATGTAAAACATAAAATACATGTATTCTCATCCCGAAATATTTAGAGTTTAAAAGTGGGACTATATACTCACTCTTGTCTTGATGATATATATAATTTGACTCGGTCTTCCGGTTGATATCACGAACCTATCCATATATAATATATCAATATGTTTTCATTTTTAAACAAACGTTATAAATATATACTTGTTATACTCTTAATACTTTGAATAATTCCTTAGTCCGTAGTTAGCAGTCCGATGTTAGTAATTCAATTTTAATGGTTAATTTTTAGATGTTTAATATACCCGCAATGAAATAAATAAAACCCCCAACAAAATAAATAAAACCCCAACGTATATGTATTGGTCGAGATTAATCTTGACCCATGGTACCGGTGTTGTCAAATGACGTGTTGCGTACATAAAGTACCGGTGTTGTCAAATGACGTGTTGCGTACAAACATGGGATCTTATGATTAATCTTATCGTGTTGCTTACGGGTGATCCTGAACCATATGAAATTGAATTATGAGTACATATATATAAAATATCATGTTATCTTAGAAATATGTGATTTATATCATTTTTTTCCAATTGATCCCGTAGTTGAAATGATCTAGGATAACCAATTTTGTTTCGGTCATAGTTTCTTCGTTACAAATCCGTTTTCGTTGATTCAAATTGCCATCTTCTTGGATCGAGTTCTTCTTTAAGACTATGAACTGTAAATACCTTGGTTTGTATTCAAAATCATACGGCATAAGTGAAACATTAGTGAAACATATGAAGTTAAACATTTTTGTTACAACAAAATCATTTAATGACCATTTTTCTAAAAATACTTATACTTTGAAAAACCAAGTTTTACCTTGTTAAATTAGCATATACATAAGTTATATTACAGGTCTTGAAGTATTTTAAAAGTTAAATTAGAAGGATCTATTTAGTTTGCAAACAAGTTTGAAAACATTCAAACTATGTTCTTGTTGTTAAACTTTTGTACCACAAAATAAGATAGCTATATATATATGAATTGAATAAGGTTATGAACATAGATTCTACCTCAAGTTCCTTGGATAAAGTTGCTGTAAAAGAGAAGTAAGAAGCTAGAATCAAAAGGGTGATGGAAGTGGATGAAAGATTGGAAGTAAGTTGGTGTTCTTGGAAGGTTTTCTTGAAGTGTTTTTGTATGGTTTTCTTATGGTGTTTTAGTATGGTTTTTGAAGCTAGATCTTTATGGAACTTTGCTGGATTGTTATGGAGTTTAGAGAGTAAGAAAGAGTGTGTGTTTTTAGTTAAGAGATTGAAGTAAAAATGAATCAAAAATGATGATACATATATACTCCTAAAAATGTGATCTTTAAGGATAACATGACAAAATTTTAGTTTGTATTTTTGTAATTAGTCTTGCAATGATTCAAAAGTAATTACCTTATACATAAGGCATGAATAAGGGCTGGTTAGGTGGTGATTTGATGTGTATATACCAATAGTAAATACGTATAGAAGCTTGGTATGATACGAGTACAAATACTCTAGGTATACGTATAGAAATTTTGTGAAAAATGGAATGAGGATTCAAATATAGCTATCTTTTGTGAATACACTTATATGATTTTATGTATTTAAGTTCTTAAAAGTGATTAAATACATTACTTATACAATATATGTATAAACATTATATGTCTTAAGTATTTATGTCAAATAACGTTACGTATAGTTATCGTTTTGAAAACTTAAGTTAGTAGTTTCAAAATACACATATAACTTGTTGTTATTAATATAAAATGAGGTATTAAAACATTCCTTAATCATGTTAAATATGTATATATACATATATATACACAAACGTATAATTATCATATATTGTATGGTTCGTGATATCATCGGTCAAACTAGACGGTCAAACGTTGTGTAAAACTCTTTTCGGAAACATAAGTCTCAACAATTTGGATTGCTTATCATGTTGGCAAGGTTTAATTTATGTAAATATTAATCTTATAAGTATAGAATGATCGAAAAAGTGCGGGTCGTTACATTACCTCCCCGTTAAATAAATTTCGTCCCGAAATTTTAAAATTGTACCTATTTTGCGTTATCGAGAAACAAGTGCGGATACTTTCGTTTCATCTGATCCTCTCGTTCCCAAGTAAACTCAGGACCTCTTCTAGCATTCCAACGAACCTTAACAATCGGTATATTGCTCTGTTTGAGTTGTTTAACTTCACGGTCCATGATTTCGATTGGTTCTTCGACGAATTGTAGTTTCTCGTCGACATGGATTTCTTCAAGAGGAATGGTGAGGTCTTCCTTTGCAAGACACTTCTTCAAGTTTGAGACGTGAAAGGTATTATGTACTCCAGCGAGTTGTTGCGGTAACTCGAGCCGATAAGCTACCGGTCCAATGCGTTCGATGATCTTAAACGGGCCTACGTACCTTGGGTTCAGTTTACCCCTTTTTCCAAAACGTATCACACCTTTCCAAGGTGACACCTTTAGCATAACCATGTCCCCGACCTGAAACTCTAATGGTTTCCTTCGGACATCGGCGTAGCTCTTTTGGCGACTGCGGGCTGTTTTCAATCTCTCCTTGATTTGCACTATCTTCTCAGTCGTTTCATGTATGATCTCGGGACCAGTTAAATGTCGATCTCCTACTTCATTCCAACAGATAGGAGATCTACACTTCCTTCCATACAATGCTTCGAATGGCGCAGCTCCAATGCTCGCATGATAACTATTATTATACGAGAATTCTGCTAACGGTAGATATTTATCCCATCCGTTTCCAAAATCGATCACACATGCCCTGAGCATGTCTTCGAGAGTCTGAATCGTTCTTTCACTCTGTCCATCGGTTTGTGGATGATATGCGGTACTCATATCCAACCGAGTTCCTAGTGCCTCCTGTAGTGATTGCCAAAATTTTGAAGTAAATCTACTATCACGATCGGATATAATGGAAATAGGTATTCCATGCCTTGAAACAACTTCCTTTATATACAATCGTAATAGTTTCTCCATTCTATCTGTTTCCTTTATAGGCAAGAAATGTGCAGATTTGGTAAGACGATCAACAATTACCCAAATGGTGTCGTATCCCCAGGCAGTCTTTGGTAACTTCGTGATGAAATCCATGGTAATACCGTCCCATTTCCATTCTGGAATTTCTGGTTGTTGAAGTAACCCTGACGGCTTCTGGTGTTCTGCTTTGACTTTGGAACAAGTTAAACATTCCCCAACATATGTTGCAACGTCTGTCTTCAAATTAGGCCACCAATAATGCGTCTTAAGATCTTGGTACATCTTTCCAACTCCAGGATGTATCGAATATCTTGTCTTATGTGCCTCGTTCAATATCAACTTCCTTAATCCACCCAACTTCGGTACCCAAATACGATTTGCAAAATATCGAATTCCATCTTCCCGCATAACGAGTTGCTTCTCATACTTCTTCATTATTTCATTTCCTTTATTTTCTTTAGTAAGTGCTTCTCGTTGAACTTCTTTGATTTGTGAGTTGAGATTCATGCGAATTTTTATATTCATTGCTCGAACTCGAATTGGTTCTCGTTCCTTTCTGCTTAAAGCATCGGCCACCACGTTCGCCTTTCCGGGATGATAACGAATTTCACAATCATAGTCGTTTATTAACTCGACCCACCTACGTTGCCTCATGTTCAATTGTTTCTGATCAAAAATATGTTGAAGGCTTTTATGATCAGTAAACACAGTGAATTTAACCCCATACAAGTAGTGTCTCCACATCTTCAATGCAAACACGACTGCTCCCAATTCTAGATCATGCGTCGTATAATTTCGCTCGTGAATCTTCAATTGTCGGGATGCGAATGCAATAACTTTCTTCCGTTGCATAAGAACACAACCAAAACCTTGTCGCGAAGCGTCACAATATATTTCAAAATCATCGTTCCCTTCTGGTAACGATAAAATAGGCGCCGTAGTTAACTTCTTCTTCAGTATTTGAAATGCGTTCTCCTGCTCCGAGGTCCATTCGTATTTCTTCCCTTTTTGCGTTAATGCTGTCAACGGCTTAGCTATTCGGGAAAAATCTTGAATAAACCTTCTATAATAACCGGCTAAACCCAAAAATTGACGTATCTGCGTTGGTGTCTTAGGAGTCTCCCATTTTTCAATAGCTTCAGTTTTTGCTGGATCAACCTGAATTCCTTCGCTATTAACAACGTGACCCAGAAATTGCACTTCTTTCAACCAGAAAGCACACTTGGAAAATTTAGCATAAAGTTGTTCTTTTCTCAACAACTCCAGCATCAACCTTAAATGCTCTTCATGCTCTTGCTCACTCTTGGAATAGATAAGAATATCATCAATGAAAACGATAACAAACTTATCTAAATACGGACTACAAACTCGATTCATGAGGTCCATGAATACAGCTGGCGCATTCGTCAATCCAAACGGCATAACCAAAAATTCATAATGACCATAACGTGTCCGAAAAGCAGTTTTCGGAATGTCCTCTTCTTTAACGCGTAGTTGATGATAGCCCGATCTTAAGTCGATTTTCGAATAAACACATGATCCTTGCAATTGATCAAATAAGTCATCAATTCTCGGTAGTGGATATCGATTCTTGATAGTTAACTTATTTAATTCACGATAGTCTATACACATCCTAAAAGATCCATCTTTCTTCTTAACAAACAAAATTGGAGCTCCCCACGGTGAAGTACTCGGTCGTATGAATCCACGGTCCAGTAATTCTTTTAACTGACTTTGAAGTTCTTTTAACTCGGACGGTGCAAGTCTATATGGAGCACGAGCCACTGGTGCAGCTCCTGGTACTAAATCTATTTGAAATTCTACCGATCTAAATGGAGGTAATCCCGGCAATTCTTCCGGAAAAACTTCAGGAAAATCTCTTGCCACAGGCACGTCGTTGATACACTTTTCTTTCTTTTCAACTTTATTAACATGTGCTAGAATAGCATAACATCCCTTTTCTAAACACTTCTTGGCTTTCAAACAGCTAATGAGTTTTAGCTTTGAATTACCCTTCTCTCCATAAATCATCACCGGTATTTTATCCTTACCAGGAATACGAATTGCCTTCTTGGCACAAACAACTTCCGCTCCTATTTTGGACATCCAGTCCATGCCGACTATTACATCAAAACCTCCTAATTCTACGGGTATTAAGTCGATTTTAAACGTTTCTCCGGCTAGATTTATTTCACAACCACGACAAATTTTATCGGCTTTAATTAGTTTACCATTAGCTAACTCAATCAAGTACTTAGCATCTAGAGGTAATGATGAACAATTCAATTTAGTGTAAAAATTTCTACACACATAACTTCTATCGGCGCCAGTATCAAATAAAATAGATGCTGATAAGTTATTAATGGTAAACGTACCCGTAACAAGCTCCGGGTCTTCTCGTGCCTCTCTAGCATTAATAACAAACGCTCTTCCACGTGCAGGTCCGCCATTCTGATTCGGGCACTGGCTCTTATAATGACCTTGTTTTCCACACCCATAACAAGTAATGTTAGCTAAAGCAGTTCTATTTGCGTTGGTGGCAGGAGTCTTGTTACCATTTGCATTTGTAACGAGAGCCTTACAATCTTCAGCAAGATGTCCCTGTCGATTGCATTTGGTGCACAACACACTACAGTAACCAAAGTGATGTTTGTGACAACGGTTGCATAAAGGACTTTGTCCTTTGTAACCAAAGCCTGAACCGCTACCCGCACCTTTCGGGGTTTCTGGTTTCTTAAAAGATTGCTGTTGGTAACCTCGATCATAATTTCCGTTCCACTTCCTTTTGTTACTCGATACCTTCTCCTCAGTAGTGAATGCTTTCTTATCCAGAATGACCTGATCCATTAACTCGTTCGCCATGGTTATAGCTTCATGAATTGTCTTAGGTTTCGACGCCGTAACGTTTGCCTTGACCTTTTTGGGCAAACCACCTTTGTACATTTCAATCTTCCGTGCTTCGGTTGGAACCAATTCAGGACATAGTAAAACCAATTCCATGAATCGCTGATTGTAGTTGGTGATTTCAGTACCAACCACCTTCAAACTTCGTAACTCATCTTCTAACTTAATAACCTCATTCCTTGGACAATACTCGGTGATTATCATTGCTTTGAATTCTTCCCATGGAGTATCATAAGCTACATCTCCTCCTACCGCCTTCACATAATTCTTCCACCATGTGAGTGCACTATCTTGTAAAGTGCACGATGCAAACTTGGTCATGTCTTTTTCATCACAACCACTGATTTTAAACACCGTCTCCATCTTTTCTATCCATCGGGTTAAACCGATCGGTCCTTCCGTTCCACTGAATGATGATGGCTTGCAAGCTTGAAACGTCTTGTAGGAACATCCTACACGAGGATTTGGATTAACTGCAGCAGCTCTTGCAGCCTCAACCCATAACATTCTGTCGTTCACTCGCTGGTTGATGAGTTCCTCGAGTTCTTGTTCCGTCATTCGATTCAATCGCGCCATTTCCTAATGAAAGAAAATAATTATTCACATGGAATATTATAGATGTAGTGTGTATTTATAGTACATTTATAGCTTGTTAATAATATGAACCAGGTATTATTATAAAAGCCTTTTCTTCTTATTAGCGTTTTATAATTATATCTAGGGTAGTACCTACCCGTTAATGTTCATACTTAATAGCTTAGTACAGAATCAATTACTACAATCTAAATAATACTTAACCATGGAAAATTATTGCATTTCATACTTCGCTATCTTACATATGCTTATCTTACATCGAACATTAAGCAAACCACACTAATAATATTATACAAAACATTATATGATCCCATGGTTTAATACGGCAGCGCATCGTTTGGTCTATTTTCTAGGACGTTTAGGTTCAAGGAATCGCTTATCGCTTATCCTGGCTGTCTGCCTATATTTTGGCTGTGGGACTGAAGAACTGGATGCCGGGATAGAACGAATAGGAATAGCGGGAATAGGGGTGGTAGTGTCTAGTGGAGTTGGTGCCACATCATCCTTACTAAACTCGGGATTTGAATTTTCTAATTCATTAGCCTTTTGTTTCTTTCCTAGTTCGAACTTGTCTTTCGTAATTTCCTGTATTTCTTCCTCGGGTTCACTTTCCTCCTCGGGTTCACTTTCCTCCTCGGGTTCACTTTCCGGGTTCCCTATAGTTGGTTCATCCGGAATTTGTGAGTCTTCCCCAAAGATATCATTTTCGTCATCGGATAGGTTAATGACTGGAACGCCATCTGAAGATTCTGGTTCGGAGTCGCTGAATGTGATAACAAGTTTTGAGCCCGACATCTATCACACAACAACTAACCCATTAGTACTACATAATATTTACATATAAATTTTAACCAACAGTGATAAGCAATGGTTTTTAAAATCAGACCCGGTCAAAGTCCAGACTTACTAATGTATCCTAACGACTTATCGGTTAGACACACTAATGCAAACCTGGTTCGCTAAGACCACCGCTCTGATACCACATGTCATAACCCGTCCTTAACCATAAGAACGTGTTAGATAACGTATGATTTCATTGCGAGGTATTGACCTCTATATGCGACATTTTTAAAAGAAACTGCATATATTATACATTACAAACCACAACCGTTATTTTTGTTACAAGCTTTAGACAATAAAAAGATGATTATCGTTTAGCGATAATCTTAGACTTACAAACTTTACATATGATGATAACAACACGATTTCTAGCATATTTTACAATACAAATTCTCGGATATGCAGTTTTGTTTTTGACACAAATATGAGTACGCAAGATCCTGCTTAAATTCAACATGTTGCAGCGGAAGCTTCTAATTATCACCTGAGAATAGACATGCTTAAAACGTCAACATAAAGTTGGTGAGATATAGGTTTAGTGCCGGCAGCAATATATATATAGACCACAAGATTTCGTATATAAACAGTTTAATAAAAATGTTCTAAGTGGTTGAGCACTCGGTAACCATACTTAACATTTTCACGTCGCATATTCCCTTTAATATGAAATCTTACTACACCGTACCAAGTGTAGTCACAAAATGAAGTACTGTGCAACCGTTGAATACTGGTCGTCCAGTCCGGTTGGGGTTGTCAAGCCCGATAGATCTATCAACAGGATTCGCGTTTACAATACCGCTGTAAATATTAGTTACCAAGCTACAGGGAAGTATGCCAGTGGTACAACTCAACGTAGAATATATTTTTCAGTTACTTGTGTCCATAATGTAAAACATAAAATACATGTATTCTCATCCCGAAATATTTAGAGTTTAAAAGTGGGACTATATACTCACTCTTGTCTTGATGATATATATAATTTGACTCGGTCTTCCGGTTGATATCACGAACCTATCCATATATAATATATCAATATGTTTTCATTTTTAAACAAACGTTATAAATATATACTTGTTATACTCTTAATACTTTGAATAATTCCTTAGTCCGTAGTTAGCAGTCCGATGTTAGTAATTCAATTTTAATGGTTAATTTTTAGATGTTTAATATACCCGCAATGAAATAAATAAAACCCCCAACAAAATAAATAAAACCCCAACGTATATGTATTGGTCGAGATTAATCTTGACCCATGGTACCGGTGTTGTCAAATGACGTGTTGCGTACATAAAGTACCGGTGTTGTCAAATGACGTGTTGCGTACAAACATGGGATCTTATGATTAATCTTATCGTGTTGCTTACGGGTGATCCTGAACCATATGAAATTGAATTATGAGTACATATATATAAAATATCATGTTATCTTAGAAATATGTGATTTATATCATTTTTTTCCAATTGATCCCGTAGTTGAAATGATCTAGGATAACCAATTTTGTTTCGGTCATAGTTTCTTCGTTACAAATCCGTTTTCGTTGATTCAAATTGCCATCTTCTTGGATCGAGTTCTTCTTTAAGACTATGAACTGTAAATACCTTGGTTTGTATTCAAAATCATACGGCATAAGTGAAACATTAGTGAAACATATGAAGTTAAACATTTTTGTTACAACAAAATCATTTAATGACCATTTTTCTAAAAATACTTATACTTTGAAAAACCAAGTTTTACCTTGTTAAATTAGCATATACATAAGTTATATTACAGGTCTTGAAGTATTTTAAAAGTTAAATTAGAAGGATCTATTTAGTTTGCAAACAAGTTTGAAAACATTCAAACTATGTTCTTGTTGTTAAACTTTTGTACCACAAAATAAGATAGCTATATATATATGAATTGAATAAGGTTATGAACATAGATTCTACCTCAAGTTCCTTGGATAAAGTTGCTGTAAAAGAGAAGTAAGAAGCTAGAATCAAAAGGGTGATGGAAGTGGATGAAAGATTGGAAGTAAGTTGGTGTTCTTGGAAGGTTTTCTTGAAGTGTTTTTGTATGGTTTTCTTATGGTGTTTTAGTATGGTTTTTGAAGCTAGATCTTTATGGAACTTTGCTGGATTGTTATGGAGTTTAGAGAGTAAGAAAGAGTGTGTGTTTTTAGTTAAGAGATTGAAGTAAAAATGAATCAAAAATGATGATACATATATACTCCTAAAAATGTGATCTTTAAGGATAACATGACAAAATTTTAGTTTGTATTTTTGTAATTAGTCTTGCAATGATTCAAAAGTAATTACCTTATACATAAGGCATGAATAAGGGCTGGTTAGGTGGTGATTTGATGTGTATATACCAATAGTAAATACGTATAGAAGCTTGGTATGATACGAGTACAAATACTCTAGGTATACGTATAGAAATTTTGTGAAAAATGGAATGAGGATTCAAATATAGCTATCTTTTGTGAATACACTTATATGATTTTATGTATTTAAGTTCTTAAAAGTGATTAAATACATTACTTATACAATATATGTATAAACATTATATGTCTTAAGTATTTATGTCAAATAACGTTACGTATAGTTATCGTTTTGAAAACTTAAGTTAGTAGTTTCAAAATACACATATAACTTGTTGTTATTAATATAAAATGAGGTATTAAAACATTCCTTAATCATGTTAAATATGTATATATACATATATATACACAAACGTATAATTATCATATATTGTATGGTTCGTGATATCATCGGTCAAACTAGACGGTCAAACGTTGTGTAAAACTCTTTTCGGAAACATAAGTCTCAACAATTTGGATTGCTTATCATGTTGGCAAGGTTTAATTTATGTAAATATTAATCTTATAAGTATAGAATGATCGAAAAAGTGCGGGTCGTTACATGTTGTAACTTTTCTTAAAGACATTTTTGCCCGGTTCGGTACCCCGAAGGCTTTAATTAGTGATCGTGGTACCCATTTTTGCAACACTCAATTAGAAAAGGTGTTAAAACGATATGGGATCACCCATAAAATTTCTACATCTTATCACCCACAAACAAGTGGCAAGTTGAAAATACGAATCGGACACTTAAAAGGATCCTTGAGAAAACGGTTGGATCCAATCCTAAGGTGTGGTCAACGAAGCTTGACGATGCTTTGTGGGCATTTAGAACCGCCTACAAAACTCCTATTGGAACCACACATTACCGCCTAGTCTATGGGAAGGCATGTCATCTCCCTTTAGAGATAGAGCACAAATCACATTAGGCTCTTAAGACTTGTAATCTCGATCTTGAAGACGCGGGAAACCTTCGTTTCAACCAACTAAATGAGTTGGATGAGTTGAGACATAACACCTATGAAAACTCGCTCATATACAAGGAAAAGACCAAAGTTTGGCACGATAACCGTCTTAAGAATCCAAAAGATTTTAAAGAAGGAGATCGTGTTTTGTTATTTAACTCACGTTTTAAACTTTTCCCTGGAAAACTCAAGTCTCGATGGATGGGACCATTTGTTGTTAACAAGGTTTTTCTGTATGGAACGGTGGAATTACAGAATGCGAAGGGTGATATGTTTAAGGTAAACGGACACAGGGTCAAACTATATGTTGACGGACCCATGAAAATTGAAGATGAGGTAAAACTCATTTTCAACCCCAAAGCTACCTAAGTTTGGGGGAAGAGTCGGGTGAAGCGACTCGTGTTTTTAAAACCTTCACAAATGTTAAAAATAGGTTTTTGTGTGAATTACATGATTTTGAGTGATTTTAATATTTGTTGAATGCCATTACGTTCACCAATCTGTTACCAACCTCACTGTACTGACCAAACTAGAAAAACAGCTGAAAACCACTGTGCGCGCCGCGCACCCATAAGATGTGCGCTCAGCGCACTTTGCAAAAACTGGGTCAGAAGGTTTTTAGCATCAGATCGTTAGTGCGCGCTGCGCACCCAAAAGTGTGCGCTTGGCGCACTCTTAAAACTTGGTCGGATCAGCTTCAAATTTTTGTGGGGCCAACGATTTTATCTCCTCTTTACAACCACACACTCGTTTTTCACTCACTCCTCACCCAAAATTGCAGATTCATTCTTTCTTTCACTCTAAAACACTCCAAACCCTAATTTCAATCCTTCCAATTTTAACCAATTCTTCTCAAATCAAAGCCTAAATCAAGATACCTAGGGTATGTTCATATGATTCCACTTAATTTTCTTTCCAATACTTCGATTTCATGCTTAATTTTTTGAATTGCTTAAGAAATTTATGTGGGTTTTTTTTGAATTGATAATTGTTCTATACATTAACATGCTTTAGGTTGTTATAATTGCCTTGTATGCCTTGAAACCATATTACATTGTGTTTTTAGTGTATATTTATGATTCTAGGGTTTATGTAAAATTTAAATCCGAATTTTGGCTTTGAATTTGGTTGAATTTGGTTCCTAGCAAAGTGTTTGTGAATGTTTGAGATAATTTGTGTACTTCATAAGTATGTATCACATTTTGAGCATGACATGGTTAATGTTTTGGAAATCTAACATATTTTGGTTCTTAATTGATATAAATACTTGACAATTGTTAAGTTTCCATTACTTTGTATCTAATGTGGTAGTTGGGGGATGGGAATGATATGAGGTTCATGTTCAAATTTGGTTTCTAGAACGCTAGACTAGTTATGTTGATCTTGGATCTTTTGAGAAAATTTTCACATGAATGATTAACATGATTATGTGCTATATGTATTTTTGAACATATACTTGATTTATGATGAACTCACACTAATGCATACTATTGTCTATGCGACTCTTTTGTTTTGGTATATGTTTTATGTGTGCAGTACAACTTTAGATCAAGGGCAAGTCAACAACAAGAAGAACCTTCCCACCGATACCGAGAAGAACAAGATTCTTCGGATGAACAAAATTCTCCACCAAATGAACGATAATCTTCACCCGAAGGATCGCCGGATCAAAATGATCCAAGGGTTTGGTTAGCTTATGTCCGAGATCATCCGGATTACGCAAGTGCATATAATTGGGTAGCGAACAAAACATGTGATGCCACTTGGTATTTTGACCCTGCTCCATTGGTTGAAGCAAGGGAATATGATAGAGTGTTGAGAATGTTGGAGGTTAGATACCGGCTTTTAACTGGCAGGTTAATAACAGTCAGGGCATAGGAAAGAATTATGGGATTCAATGATGTCATATACCCGGAATTATGCAAAGAATTCATAGCATCCTTACGTTTTGATCTCATTATGGACCCGACAAATCAAAATTTCATGAGATTTCGTTTAGGTGGGATCGATCGGACACTTAGCCAAATTGAGTTGGCCCGACTATTTGATCTGTATATCGAGCTAGATGATGCCCAACTCAATGCTTACTTACGGTCAGCCGAGTATTATGATGATTCTTATGATCCACACTCATTTTGGAACGATATGAGCGACACTCAATTCTCCTCTAGCCGAAGCAAGTTCACCGATATAAATGATAAAGACAAAAGAATGCTTCATCGACTAGTTGCATGTACGTTTAATGCAAAAAAATATGGCACAAATAAGGTAACACGTCAAGATGTTTTTCTTGTAGACAAAATCTACAACCAAAGTAGTGTCGACATTCCATCTACTTTGGCGGATTATCTTGACAAATCGCGGGGAGATAGAGGGTTGAATCAGATTGTTGGTGGGCATTACATCACCCAAATTGCCAGGCATTTTGGTGTCGATTTCTCTCGGTTGATTCCAAACAGTACAACAATGAAGCCTTTAAGAAAGACTTATTATCTGAATGCAGAATTTTTGAGCTACAACAATCATCAAAGGCTTATTCCATTTATCCCGAGGGTAAACGAACCACCACGTGCCCATGATCATGAAGCGGGTGGTAGCGGTGTTGGAAGAGATGAAGCAGGGGAAGAGGTTCACATGGAAGAACCTGAAACTGAAGAAGAGTTACCACAAGCTTAAAGGCGAAGGCGTAGGAGGACACAAAGGTCAAGGGAAGAAGAGTTGGAGGAAGTGATTTCTAGTTTTCATGATATGAGGGTAGGTTATCAACACAGGGATAACCAATATGAGGAACAAAGGCAACAATTTAACCAATATCATGAAGAACAACGCGAGCATAATAGGGCGGTAAGGTATGACCAAAGGTGGGGGAATTACAGGGGCGATTGGCTTCGCCATAATGTTGGTTTATATATGCAAAACCCACAAGAATATTATGCTACTTCCTACCAACATCCGACCTACTACAACACCCCAAATCGAATTCCGAGTCCTCCATTATATGAGGAACAGACGGCCATGCAAGATGCTAAAAGACGCTTTGAGGAGCAATACCCGCAGGAAAGACCTTGGAATGATGGTTTAGGAACCTACTCCGGCTGGCCTTTTGGTAACTTCTTCGGTGACACTTAGAGGGCTCATGTGCCCTATTTGGTAATATTTGGTAACATTTGGTAATTTTTCAGAATTGTTTATTTTAAGACAATGGTGTGTAATAATTAGAATATTTATGTTGTACGCTTGACATTTGTGGTGGTTGTGTTACATACACCACTTTTATCTATTCTATTTTGTGTGTTTGTTTATTTATTATTGTTAAGGTTTAGTGATGCTGGCATTAAGTTCAGTGAAGTACAATCAATTGGGAATTTGTGATAGAGATCAAGGAATGAACGATGTTCTTATGCTGGCATTAGGTTCAGCGCCATCGCTCACCTACATTTCACGATCTCTGACTTTATGCCAAGGTTTTTCGAACTCTTTTCACACTAATGCCCTCGCGAATTTTTAAATTATTTCTGATTTTAAGTAATGAGGGGCTTACTTAATCTTAAGTGTGGGAGAGGGGGAAATTCTCTCGGATATGCAATACAACTTGGCTTATTGTCGCATTTTATGAAAAATTTTAAATTTTAGAACTAAAAGTATTAGCGAAAAAGCCAAGTGTGGGGGATGTCACTAATCTTTTCGAATTATTATCACAAATTTTTGCAAAGTTAAAATGATTAAAGTACTTTTGGCTTGGAAATAAAAGAACTTAAAAGCACTGAACGAAAAGGATGAATAAAGACACACTTGCTAACTTATGTTAGAAGATGTAGTCCAGAATAGCTGTAGGTTGACGAAAAAACTTGAAAAGTCATCTCTATCATCGGCTGGAAATCCACCTCACCTCAGCATCAAACAGGGTTTTTAGTGGTCAGACTTATCCTAACCATGAGATGGATCTGTCTCGTACAATGGGGGGCACATTGCAAATTAGCTTTTAAGACTAATAAATCTAATCCCCAGATGGATGATCTCCGTAAAGATCAACCGCATCTATGTTTGACCGCGGTCAACATACATATGCCATAACAAAGTGTGCAAACTCATGGTTCACCGATGATATTTGGACACGATATAAGTTTCTTCTAAAACTTATGCTATTTTATGAACTATATTGTGCAAAACCATTTTTTTGGGCATTCGGTTAAGAGTTCCATGATACTACAATCATGGGGGCGGATAGCTTGCTAATCGCCGACTGAGACTTTGATTTTCAGTTACCCTCGACCGGAATTTAAGGTTAAAACCGGAAAACGTGTTTAGTTTAAAAACTAGCATTGACATTTTCAAAATCTTAAAATGTTTTCTCAAAGATCCAATTTTCTCTAAGGATCCAAACTTTTAAAAAGAACTTTCACCAAAGTTCGTCTCTCCCAAATAATCCAAATGTGTGCGTGTGTTCCATAAATTGTGTGTATACCTAAATGAGTGTGTATTTCATTTGTGTTTTATGGGTTTCATATAGCGTGAGTTTGTGTGTGTTTTGCGTGATTCGTGTGATTTGTGTAAATTGTACCTCGAATAATGCGTGTGATTCATTGATGTTTGTGTTTTGTATATGAATGATTAGAACAAGACTTGCTTGAGGACAAGCAAGAGTTAAGTATGGGGGATTTTGATATTACTCAAATTAGTCATATCTTTAGTCGTAATATCGCGTCCTATTGTTATTTATTCCATATGTAAACTTAGTAATTCCGTTTGTATTTCATAGTATTGTAATATAGTCTAGAATCATTGTAAACCTGAAGAAATATGAAGATATTGTATGGTAACAGCTCAGAGATCGAAAATGAGACCAGAAACCCAAAGACAGAAGAGTGCGCTCAGCGCACCCCAAAATGTGCGCTCAGCGCACATTGCATAATTTTGATCAGAGGATTTCTTGGCCAAAACCAAAGTGCGCCAAGCGCACTTTTTGATGGTGCGCGCCACGCACAGTGGTGCGCTCAGCGCACCCATACGCGCACTTTTGACAGAAAAGCAGATTTGAACGTGCGTAGTTGAGCTGGAAAGTATAAAGTGAAGTAGGTGAGAGTGCGCTCAACGCACCCTTACTGTGCGCGCCTCGCACAGTGCTTTTCACCAACTTTTTAGCTTATTTAATTCCATTTCCAGTTTCATTTGAAGAGTACCAGTTTCCTTTCTGCTCAGAGATGAAAACATACGATTCAAAGCAGTTCTTGGGCTTATCAAAGTGCATCTAAGCACTCAAATCATCGAAGAATCCAAGATCATTCAAGAGCTTCATCCAAGATTACTCCTAAAAGGTTAATCTTGTATTTACAATGAATTCTATCTTTGTTACTGTTGTGTTTAAGTTTTCAAGCATGATTGTTGGCTAGTCCATTTTATGTTAATCTAGATAAATAACCGAGATGTTGAATGTTTACTATTGATTGATTGTAATTATGCATGATAGTTTGATGTTTGAATACAAGAACCATTCTTGTTAAGTTTAATCCTTTCGATTCAACTGGTTGATATGTTCATTTGATTAAGAAACATCATCTTGTTAAGTTAATGTATTGATTTACATCTAGTGACATGTGTTTATCCGTCTTTTACCAAAAGGGATAAGTTGAGTTCAAATGGTTAATTTACATACTTGTAGATACTTTGGAATAGCTTAATTAGTATGTGTAATTGTCTAGGAGAATGACCAATTCCTTAGAATCTATTATACATACTTTCAACTACCTAGTTACATCAATTAATATGTGTTAGTGATTTTCCTTATCTAATGACGTTTATAGAGATCTTATTATAACACCTAGTTAATTGTTTGGGTTGGGTGAATTGAGCATTTTACCGGACCAAGGGAATGAACTAAGTTAAACCTTTAGTTGATATAGGAGTGGATCATGTACAACACACCATTGACTTGATCATTATTCAAGTCTTCAAACTAGTTGAATTAGTTGATTCCAAATAGGAGGTCTTAGATGTCAAGAACATCACTTGCGTCGTGTAATCTCGTTTGAGTGTTTGCGCAAGACTATTCTTGGTGAACCAATTAATTAGTTCTCGTGCATAACCAATCAATCCGATCTTAATCCTAAATAACATTCAACATTAAGGGTAAAAAGTCTAGATGAGCATATTTCTTTAATTTGAATTCAAAACTATCTTTCTGTTTTCATAAACTAAAAATACCAAAAATATTGTCTTTTTAATCTTATTCATCACTTGATTCGCCTATCGTAAAAGGGCAAATCAAAATATATCTTGTACTTGTAATTTTCTTAGATAATCACAATTTAGTCTATAATCCTAATTTGATTTAGATACTGTCCTTGGAACGATACACAGATTTTACCATTTACTATACTACTACACGATCGGGTACACTGCCCGTTAGTGTGTAGTAATCTCTAATCGGTATTTTTCCATACTATTTCGTACGATAATTCATATACCACGTTTTGCACATCATTTACAGTCCCACATGACTATGAAAATTTAGATCCTTTAAGGAAATTGGATCTTTATGAAAATATTTGATCTTTTAAAAATTCATTCTAGCTTTTACCCTAGATAAGTTTTCCGGAATAACCCTTCACCGGTGTTTGCAAATTATTTTTGTGGGTTGTGTGGGTTTCAGATTTTAAAATTTTAGCTCAAAACTTGCGGTTTTGTGTCACCCACTTGCTAACCTTGTATTAGGAAAGCAACACGTTCAGTTTACTTGCTCCGTATATTACCTTTCGGTAAACTACCGTCCGATTGTAAAGGAAAGCGTTGAACAAGCAACTGTTAAGGCAATGTCCCGTGACATGCTTTTGATTATGGTCTATAACGTGTCGGATGCAATTACTATCCTTTGTAGGAGCAATAGTAAAGATCACCCTATAGTTTTTCGGTCTGACACAAGGTCCTATCTTCGACCATGCTATGCAACCACCGTTCTTACGGTTGACACCCGATTTGGTTCAGGTGACCTAATGAATTCCGGTGAATTCTTAGGATTTTACGTTCAATGGTAATGAACGAATTGAAAATAGGTTTTCACAAAACAAATCGGGTTTAATTTGATCAAAATATTTTCTCCTTCAAGCTTGAGTTTAGATATCATCGAATTCCATGAGTTTGTAATTCTCAATCTTTAATGTCAATCTCAAGGATTGAGTAATATCAGGCTTAAAAGCTGATTTTTAATCTTTAAGGAGATTATCCTTTTCGGGGGTCTGATTCATTAGTCTTATCAAGCTAATTTGCACGGCGCCCTCCCCATTTTACTAGACAGATCCTCTCATGGTTAGGATAAGTCTGACCACTTGGCGACCCTGTTTGATGCTGAGGTCCGTGGATTTCCTGCTGATTTTAGAGATGACTTTTCTAGATTTTTCGTCAACCTACAGCTGGTCTGGACGACAACTTCCTGACCTAAATCAAGAAGCGCGTGTCTTTTTCGGAAGACTTTACTTCCTTTTAATGATGGAATTGATTCATCGTGCAGATCCATCTTTCTTTCAAATATATTACTGTAAATTAGGTAAAACTGATTAAAATTGTCCAAAACAAAAGTACCTGCAATAATCTGTACCAAATATACGTGATATGTGTTTTAAAGAACTTGGTGAATTCTTCCCACACTTAGCTTTTATTTATTTTTTTCTTTGCCTTTTTATTCTCCTCTATTCCATTTTAAATGAATTCTAACGTTTTGGGTTGTTTCTCCATTTATGTTCTCTCCGAGGTAACAATAATTTCGGTATTAACACATAGTTTTATCGTTCATAAATATATATAAACATGAATTTGAATTCATTTAGTTGAAAATTTTTCAAATTTTCACAAAATTTGGCAATTATACTAAGTGTAAACCAGAGATAATTTATAACCCTCCCCCACACTTGAGATCATGCAATGCCCTCATTTGCCTGAAATCAGACTATAATTATAAATTCACGAGGGTGATTAGTGTAGAAAAGTGATTAAAAATACCCAGTTTGTAATTACTAAGGCCGTCGAATGATAGATGGCGTGCCTCATCGTTCATTCCTTTTGTTATAATTTCACATATGTTTTGCGTCTTATCGTCAAAATTAGTAGCTTTTGCTGAACTTTATTGTCAGTCTTTGAAAATGCGCTGTTTTACCCTGTTTTGTACATAAGATAAACTACGAACATATATATATATATATATATATATATATATATATATATATATATATATATATATATATATATATATATATATAACATTTATTTATTAAAACAATTTAAATGAATAATTTTTTAAAATTTTTGTTTCCTTTTACTTTAGATAGTTTCGGTATGTTTACCTAGTCCGTCCCTCGATAAAATTTAAAATTTGTTGTTTTTAAAGCGATTGTTTTAAAAGCAAAGATTTTTGTGTTTTTTTTTTTTAATTTTTTTGGTATACTTTAGATCAATAAAATTAAAAAGAATTATAACAAAATTTTTTGCCCCGCCCTCGGGTAAAGCAATTTCGATTCTATGATCTAGTCTTTAACTTACGACGAATTTTAGAAATCATTTTTTTAACTTAATAAAATAAAGTAAATTTTGTACTTTTGCTTTGGACTAAACTAATCAGTTTTACCCGATTTACTGTAATATATTTGAAAGAAAGATGGATCTACACGATGAATCAATTCCATCATTAAAAGGAAGTAAAGTCTTCCGAAAAAGACACGCGCTTCTTGATTTATGTGACGACCCGAAAATTTCCGACCAAATTTAAACTTTAATCTTTATATTATTTCGACACGATAAGCAAAGTTTGTTAAGTTAAATCTCAAGAATTTTAAACTGTGTTCATACATTCATTATAACCTCGACCAAATTCCGACGATTCACGAACCGTTATATATAAATAGATATGTATATGTATATATATATTATAACTTGAGAATATTAATAAAGTATTAAACGTATAATACTTTACACGAACGTATTTGTTTCAATATGATTTTCGACGAAATAAAAAAAATATATTAAATAATTGAATTATTAGAAACATTGAATTATGATTACAAGTCTCTGTTGAGAGGTCCACTATGATTTGAGAAAATCTATTCCTCTTAACGATATTCCGAATAATTTGTAAAGCTATTTATAAATAAAAACAAAAGTGTCATTTATGAAAGTTAGACAAAAGTTAGTGGAGAATTGGTTTCCATAATATTCTATTAATCTATTTTCAAACGTACAAAGACGTTTTCAGTTTAAAAAGAACTTTATTATTAAAACGTATATAACTTTTATAAATATCTAGAATCACTTTTGACAACTCATTACTTAACCAGTATAATAAATATAACGATATTTATATTTTATTTTATTAAATATATATAACGATTTAAATTAATATTATATATATTTATACGCGTATTATACATACATAGTTTTTATACTTTTACTATACTTTAACTTTACCTTTACTTTACTTTTACTTTTACTTTACTTTAACTTTAATAATTTATACTTTAATAATTTACTTTAATAATTCATACTTTAATAATTCACTTTAATAATTCACTTTAATAATTCATACTTTAATAATTCACTTTAATAATTCACTTTAATAATTCATACTTTAATAATTCAAAAATCTATTATAAATAGAATTGAATAGGTTTCATTATTTCATAAAAACTTGAAAATATATTTCTCTAAACTCTCTCAATCGAATTACATATATATATATTTTCTTTGTATTATTTCATAATATTATTAGTATACATAAAATACTACGACGGAGTTATACTCAGACGATTTTAAAATAAGTTTTCAAACGGGATAAAGCTAAGGAAATTATGGGTTATAGCTATGGAGGTTATGGGTATTGATCGAGAGTATTGTTCGTGAGTCAAACTAGTGTTTATCATCTCCGTTGCGTCTACGTACTTTTCCTGCAATATTGAATCTCAATATTGATACGTTCGTGAATCCAAGGCCAACATTGCACTTGTTCAATGATGTCATATGTATTTTTACTACAAAATACAGTATTGTGAGTTTCATTACTCCCCTTTTATATATATTTTTGGGCTGAGAATACATGCGCTGTTTTATAAATGTTTTACGAAATAGGCACAAGTACTAAAACTAATTCTATGTGGGTTTAAACTAGAAATATACCCTTAGCTTGGTAAAATTAAACTACTTGTCTATGTACAGTAGGCGCGAATCCTAAAGATAGATCTATTGGGCCTGACAAACCCCATCCTGACTATGGGATGCTTTAGTACTTCGAGGCTATTTTAAACACACCTGATCTGGTGTACTTCAGAGGGTAAAACATGAACGTTAAGGCTTGTTACCGGGTGCCTACAACTTATAGAATAATTTTATACACTTGCGAGTGTACATATATTTATAAACGGAAATCTTGTGGTCTATTAATATATTGAAATGATTGTTATGATAAACCTATGAACTCACCAACCTTTTGGTTGACACTTTAAAGCATGTTTATTCTCAGGTATTAAAGAAATCTTCCGCTGTGCATTAGCTCATTTTAAGGATATTACTTGGAGTCATTCATGGCATATTTTGAAAGACGTTGCATTCAAGTCATTGAGTTTATCAAGATTATTATTAAGTCAATTATAGTTGGATGTATTATGAAATGGTGTGCATACCATCAATTTTTATTGTAAAGAAAGTTTGTCTTTTAAAAACGAATGCAATGTTTGTAAAATGTATCATATAGAGGTCAAATACCTCGCGATGTAATCAACTATTGTGAATCGTTTATAATGTATATGAACGCGTCCTTTCAGTTGGTATCAGAGCGGTGGTCTTAGCGAACCAGGTCTTGCATTAGTGCGTCTAACTGATAGTTGTTAAGATGCATTAGTGAGTCTGGACTTCAACCGTGTCTGCATGTCAAAAGTTTTGCTTATCATTTCGTGTCGAAAATTATCTGCTTATCATTCTTAGGGAATCACTTGCTTATCATTCTTAGTCTAGACACATCTTACTGCATTGATTGCATGAATAGTGTATAGACAAAATTCATATCTTAGCGTATCTGCTAATTCATATCTTAGCGTATCTGTTACAGTAAACTTTACCTGGCATATTCCGTAAATTCCTCCGTAATCTATGAAATCTTTTGATCTATATATATAGATATTCTATGTAGTTAGAATACCACCCGATAGCCGGAAAATCATTTCGTATCGAAAAATCCTTTATCAAATCGTACGAAATGGAATTCGTTATCAGTTCAAGTTCCTCGGATTCCGAAATGGAATCCCACTCAAGCTCCGAAAGCAGTGTGACTGGAATGGATCAACCAATCAGCCATCATCTATTCTGGATGAATTGGGGATGGGTTCGTAGCCTCCTTAATCATTGGAGACAAGAAAAAGGCGATCCTTTCCATCCACCACATTTCCCTCTTGGCAATGAACCTGAAGCACTTACCGACGAACCTGTCCGAAACACCATTTTCTCTCTTATTTCCAGAGTATCTCGTCATGATTATATACTACACCAAATTCTAGATCTTATTTATCCGCTCGTCCGAACCGACAATCACCCCGGTGTAATAGAAGAAGTCAACGAGCTTCGCGCTCGGGTAGTGGCTTTGGAGAATATGGTGCAAAGGTTACAAACACCAGCAGCAGCACCAGCAACATAACCAGTACCACCATCAACAACATCAACAGTACCATTACCACCACCAACAACAACATCCACATCCCACACCGCAACATCACAATCTGTATCTCAAACATCAACGTCATACGCCCTGTAAATATCCAGGAATATCAACAACAACAAACGATGAAGTATTAATTCATAAACTTCATTGAAGAGATATCTCTGCGGCAGTTATGTAATTTCCAAAATCTTAGAGATTATTTAATTCTGACCGTAAATCGGATGAGTGAACGGAGATGGTAGAGTAGAAACTTTGATCGAAAATGGTGTACGATTTAAAGCTAGAATTGTTTTACCAACAGCATCAACAGGACCGTAGCATCATCAACACAGTCAGTGCCGTCAGTATCGTCAGAATCAACAGCACCTGTAACATCACAAACTCTGTCAGTTCAAGAATCATTGTGGACATCATTATGAATCAACAACAAATATATTGTATCAATGAGTTATGAAGTATTAACTCATTTCCAATCGAAAGATTTATATGTATATTTTATATGTATAAATTTTTAAACCATAATAAATCTTCCCGTACGAAGCTATTATGTGTGAATCTTAACTACTCAGTTAATTCATATTATAAATATGCAATGATGTACGTCATTCGTCCGCAACTTAACCATCGTTAATTACAATCTCTGTCTCAATTCAATAAAAATCCAATTCATAATAAATCAAATGTATTATTCGAATATATGTTTCATTTTACACTTTCATCATCGATGTACTCGAAACTTTTCAAATAACATCATTCGTACCTTGCGAAGTTCACAAGAATTTCACGAAAACCAACAAATAACAAAGTAATGATTCATAATTTCAATATTATTGAAGAAATACTTATGCAATTTATAAAGTTTTAAGGATTACTCAATTCTAGTTCCAACCATAAAACAAATGAGTTTAATTTAATATTAACTCATTAAATCTATATTACATCTAAAGAAAATATACACATATATTTTCATAAAGACTGTAATAAACTTCTTTTGTACAAAATATTAATTGTGAAATTTTTTTTAACGGGTAGGTAATACCCGAGAGATATATAAATTCACAATTAATATATTACATTTTTCGAAACTGATTCAACAATCATCAACTGTACTCCCTACTTTCACAACAATATCCATTCTTTCATATAAATCAAAACAATCATACTCATTCAAATTCAATTACATATTCTGATTTTGAAATCGCATAATTCAATTCGAAATATAACTAGTATCATCACTCTTAGATTCCTATATCTTTCAAAGCTATACTTTGACTTCAAAACTGTGTTAGAACATCATATGTATTAACGATTACAATCTGTGTCCAAACCCTTCGAAATTCCTGAAGACACTTCAAATAATGAACAATCGAGATGATGATCCAACCACAAGTTACCCACAGTATACACCTGAAAAACTCTCGAAACTAAAGTCATAGTTTAACACGTATCCGTGTCAGACTCTTTGGCATTTATTAGCTAAAATGACTTTTCAATTCCTTACCAAAGTAGACAGTTGTGTCACAGCTCCACAAGTCAACTTTGACTTTTCAATTAAAACGGTCTTATTATAATCTCGATATATACGATGCCCTTTCGCCATCGTTACCATAGAACCGTTTATGTCCCACCACATTAGCAATAAACTTACCAACAATTTCACTGATCTTTGATTTTCAGAAAAATCGATATATTCATTAGAACCCTATCATATACTCATCCGCACTTTGTAACAAGAATTACCATACCAATTATTGATAATCAGCAATCAGTATTTTGAAATCTCGCAGCATGTCTACATCAACAGTTATATATACATATAACATCTGCCTCCAAGACTTACATACTTCGAATGTGAAGTTTCTGAAAAACGCCTAAACTGCGAACTAGTTCTCGAAATTTTGAAAAATACTGATGAAGCAGCAAAAACTGTAAACGACCTTAACAGTAAAAAGTTGAATGATAAAGGATGGTATATTGGCAAAGCTCAGAAAAAGAGAAGCTTTGGAACTGGAAAACGGATTGAGCAAAGTATGAAGGAGGCTGTGGACAAATCACAAAGGCTGAACCTGCCTTCAAAGAATCCAAATGATTCAGTACTTGCTGAAGTCATTAACGAATACCTTGCTCCTGACTCTAAACCCCTGCGGACAATATCCTTCATCATCCTCTGATATTAGACATTCTAAGATATCATCGTATCTTTCATTATAAATATCATCCATACCTCTGAAGATATTTTTATAATTATTATTATCTGAAATCATTTACCTCTTCGCGCTATCTGTATTATATCATAAAAGAAACTATTTTAGTTTCTAAATTCTGAAACATTCGAGTTTAAAATAGGAATATTCTTGAAGAAGTGTTGGGAGCTGAAGCATGAGTTAGTATAATATAATGACACTTGATCAACCTGATTATATTACAATAATTCATGCTGAGTTTCTAAATGGAACATGATGTATCACAGATCATAACGGCATCATGTGCTATGTTACACGAATCTTGTATTCTCTTTGATCTCTAAATATCAAGAAAATATTTCTTGATGATTCGGCCTTTTCCGAGGTATTCTGGTAATTTGACAAGTCAAGATCGTGTCATTACAATTTCCTTCCTAGAACATTAACAATGTTCATTCCGAAATTTATATCTGCAAATTCTGGACCATTACAAGCGGTGCTTAATCGCAAGAAGAAGAAACGGAAGGACAAAGCTCCGAACTAGAAATGGGAGTATAAATCATAGCAAATAGAAGAGAGCATTAACTGTGGATGACAATGATTATAGAAGAAGCAAGGACTTTGAAATATAAGGGAAGATATAAAACCCAACAACAACCCATAAATCACAAACCGTATATATCAATGCATATAGCAATATAAAGACACGGGAGAACTAAAACCACTATAAAACCAAGAGTATAGTAGAAGTAAATAGATTCTTCCGGAGGCAGATGAAAAAGAAGAGCGACATATATGAAAGTGAGGAGTATATCAAGAATCAGCACTGGATGAAGCATATTGACAAATACTTTAAAATATGAGTTGAGAAGGTGTGAGTTGTAAGAAAACAAATGAGGTGGATTTATAGTGAAATATCCGACAGAGAAATCAAAATGGATTATCGCATTAATTCGAAGAGGATCATAATTTCCTTAATCACCGAATAATCAAATCCAATATAGATTACAAAGATTTTATTTTCGGAGATCAATCGTGATGACGTCAAAAGATACGACGAATCACTATTATCTTATTTCATTCATTTACGATAACTTCACTCACACGCTTCGAGTAATCGAATTATTTTATCCATTCTTCTTGAACATGATAAAACTCTATAATCATTATAATAACATTCTCATTGTTAGTCATGATGACCTCTATCAAATTTCGGGGACGAAATTTCTTTAACGGGTAGGTACTGTGACGACCCGGAAATTTCCGACCAAATTTAAACTTTAATCTTTATATTATTTTGACACGATAAGAAAAGTTTGTTAAGTTAAATCTCAAGAATTTTAAACTGTGTTCATACATTCATTATAACCTCGACCAAATTCCGACGATTCACGAACCGTTATATATAAATAGATATGTATATGTATATGTATATATATTATAACTTGAGAATATTAATAAAGTATTAAACGTATAATTCTTTACACGAACGTATTTGTTTCAATATGATTTTCGACGAAATAAAAAAAAATATATTAAATGATTGAATTATTAGAAACATTGAATTATGATTACAAGTCTCTGTTGAGAGGTCCACTATGATTTGAGAAAATCTATTCCTCTTAACGATATTCCGAATAATTTGTAAAGCTATTTATAAATAAAAACAAAAAGTGTCATTTATGAAAGTTAGACAAAAGTTAGTGGAGAATTGGTTTCCATAATATTCTATTAATCTATTTTCAAACGTACAAAGACGTTTTCAGTTTAAAAAGAACTTTATTATTAAAACGTATATAACTTTTATAAATATCTAGAATCACTTTTGAAAACTCATTACTTAACCAGTATAATAAATATAACGATATTTATATTTTATTTTATTAAATATATATAACGATTTAAATTAATATTATATATATTTATACGCGTATTATACATACATAGTTTTTATACTTTTACTATACTTTAACTTTACCTTTACTTTACTTTTACCTTTACTTTTACTTTACTTTAACTTTAATAATTCATACTTTAATAATTCACTTTAATAATTCATACTTTAATAATTCACTTTAATAATTTATACTTTAATAATTCACTTTAATAATTTACTTTAACAATTCATACTTTAATAATTCACTTTAATAATTCATACTTTAATAATTCACTTTAATAATTCAATTTAATAATTCATACTTTAATAATTCAAAAATCTATTATAAATAGAATTGAATAGGTTTCATTATTTCATAGAAACTTGAAAATATATTTCTCTAAACTCTCTCAATCAAATTACATATATATATTTTCTTTGTATTATTTCATGATATTATTAGTATACATAAAATACTACGACGGAGTTATACTCAGACGATTTCAAAATAAGTTTTCAAACGGGATAAAGCTAAGGAAATTATGGGTTATAGCTATGGAGGTTATGGGTATTGATCGAGAGTATTGTTCGTGAGTCAAACTAGTGTTTATCATCTCCGTTGCGTCTACGTACTTTTCCTGCAATATTGAATCTCAATATTGATACGTTCGTGAATCCAAGGCCAACATTGCACTTGTTCAATGACGTCATATGTATTTTTACTACAAAATACAGTATTGTGAGTTTCATTACTCCCCTTTTATATATATTTTTGGGCTGATAATACATGCGCTGTTTTATAAATGTTTTACGAAATAGGCACAAGTACTAAAACTAATTCTATGTGGGTTTAAACTAGAAATATACCCTTAGCTTGGTAACATTAAACTACTTGTCTATGTACAGTAGGCGCGACTCCTAAAGATAGATCTATTGGGCCTGACAAACCCCATCCTGACTATGGGATGCTTTAGTACTTCGAGGCTATTTTAAACACACCTGATCTGGTGTACTTCAGAGGGTAAAACATGAACGTTAAGGCTTGTTACCGGGTGCCTACAACTTATAGAATAATTTTATACACTTGCGAGTGTACATATATTTATAAACGGAAATCTTGTGGTCTATTAATATATTGAAATGATTGTTATGATAAACCTATGAACTCACCAACCTTTTGGTTGACACTTTAAAGCATGTTTATTCTCAGGTATTAAAGAAATCTTCCGCTGTGCATTAGCTCATTTTAAGGATATTACTTGGAGTCATTCATGGCATATTTTGAAAGACGTTGCATTCAAGTCATTGAGTTCATCAAGATTATTATTAAGTCAATTATAGTTGGATGTATTATGAAATGGTGTGCATACAGTCAATTTTTGTTGTAAAGAAAGTTTGTCTTTTAAAAATGAATGCAATGTTTGTAAAATGTATCATATAGAGGTCAAATACCTCGCGATGTAATCAACTATTGTGAATCGTTTATAATGTATAAGAACGCGTCCTTTCAATTTAGGTCAGGAATTTGTCGTCCAGACCAGCTGTAGGTTGACGAAAAATCTAGAAAAGTCATCTCTAAAATCAGCAGGAAATCCACGGATGATAATGCTAAAAACGAACACATATTTCATAGCATTATCCCTCAAGAAAGACAAGCTTTTAGTTGCAATTGTTCTATTTACAAGTGATATTCGTTTAAATATTAAAAGGTGAAGACAAAAGACAGATTCGATGATTTGAAGACGCAAATGACCAAAAAGCTAAAAAGTACAAAATACAATCTAAGTGGTTCAATTTATTGATGAGAAACGTCTCAAAATTACAAGAGTACAAGCCGCAAAACGCAAAGTACAAGATATTAAATAGTACGAAAGGACGTTCGAAAATCCGAAACCGGGACATGAACCAACTATTAACGCGCGACGTAACGGAGCTAAAATTACAAGTCAACTATGCACAAGAATATAATATAATATATATAATTATATAAAATTATATATATTATATTATATATTATTAAAAAAAACTTCGGCAAACAAGAAAACAAAAGTTTGTAAGCTGTCCCAGGGGGCCATGCGATCGCATGGCCTGGAGGAGTAAAATCCATGCGATCGCATGGCTGAAGATTCCAGGCCAGGTCCTATAAATTGCAAGTTTGGGCGACGAATTATACACACCTTTTTCTATCTATCTATCTACGATATATTTATATTTATATTTTATAATTTTAATTTTAATTTTAGTTTAATAATAATAAGGTTATAGTGGCGAATGTTTTAAGTTTGTAAGTCGAAATTCTGTCCGTATAACACTACTCGATTAATACTCATTGTAAGTTATGTTCAACCTTTTTAAATTAATGTCTCGTAGCTAAGTTATTATTATGCTTATTTAAGCCAAAGTAATCGTGATGTTGGGCTAAATATTAAGACGGAGTAATTGGGCTTTGTACCATAATTGGAGTTTGGACAAAAGAACGACACTTGTGGAAATTAGACTATGGGCTATTAATGGGCTTTATATTAACTAAACGATATCTCGTTAATTTAATATTAAAGGTTACAATTCGACGTATCTATAAATAACCACATACGCTTAATCGGGTACGGTGGGCGGGATATCTATAAATACCAATAATTGTTCATTTTACCGGACACGGGGATAGATTAACAGTCAATGGACTCGTTGAAACAGGGGTGGATTACATTCAAGGGTAATTGGTGTAATTGTTAACAAAGTATTAGAACCTTGGACTACACGCAGTCGATAACCTGGTGTATTCATTAAATAAAGTATTAAGACCTTGTTACAGTTCGAATTCCCAATTAGTTGGAATATTTGACTTCGGGTATAAGGATAATTTGTCGAAGACTCTCGCACTTTATAATTATGACTGATGGACTATTATGGACAAAACCGTATGGACATATCGAATAATCCAGGACAAAGGACAATTAACCCATGACAATAAACTAAAATCAACACGTCAAACATCATGATTACGGAAGTTTAAATAAGCATAATTCCTTTAATTATATCTCATCGCACTTTTATTTATTGTCATTTTATTTATTGCACTTTTAATTATCGTACTTTTAATTATCGCATATTTATTTAGTGTCATTTACTTTATGCTTTAAATTAAGTTATTTTTATATTTAATATTTTACATTAGGTTTTAATTGTGACTAAAGTTTTAAAATCGACAAACCGGTCATTAAACGGTAAAAAACCCCCTTTTATAATAATAATAATAATAATACTACTTATATATATATATATATATATATATATATATATATATATATATATATACAAATATAGTTTAAAAATATAGCGTTAAACTTGGCTAGCTCCCTGCGGAACGAACCGAACTTACTAAAAACTACACTACTGTACGATTAGGTACACTGCCTATAAGTGTTGTAGCAAGGTTTAGGTATATCCACTCTATAAATAAATTAATAACTTGTGTAAAATTGTATCATATTTAATAGTATTTGTAAAAATATAACTATTTCGTATACACCTCGCATAACATCAAGTATTTTTGGAGATCGGGGAACAACTCTTAAACGCAAAAAGCGAAACGCTATAAAAAAAAATTATTAAGTTTTAATTTCTTTTTGTAAAAATACGTTTTAAATATTAAAAATATAAAAATATAAAAAGAAAAACAAAATATATATATTTTTAAGAGTTTGTTTAAAATATATAAAATTATAAAGTATTTTTATTTTAGTTTTTAAAATATAAGTTTAATTTAATTTATATAAATATTTTGTAATAAATTAGAAAATTAAAAAATATATATATAAGTAAAACTGAATCGGGCCGAACACTGTAGCAGCCCAAAAAACTGAACTGGATCCGCAGGTCATGCGACCGCATGACAATATCACTAACACTCCATGCGATCGCATGGAGTGACTTGACAGGCCTGAAACCTCGTTTGATCAGAATTAGGGTTAGTTTAATAATTATTATTATTAATTAATTAAGTTTAAGGTTTAAATTAATTATTATTATTATTATTAACCTAATTAGGGTTATTTAGTTTATTATTTAGTTTTAGTTTTATTATTTAGTTTGTAATTTAAGTTTTATCTAGTTTTATTAATTATATAAAAATTGATACTTTTATAAAATAAATAATATAAAAATAATATTTTTATAAAAATAAGTAATTTTATCTTTTTATAAATTGTATATTTTAATAATTTATTTCGTAATTTGTATTTTTATCATTCGTAATTAGTGTTAAGATTAGTTTTTGCCGTAGTTCTTATATATTCCTAGATTTTTAGGCTTTGCCGTAAAATCCCTTTAGTGCTTTTTCTTTAGATTAAGACTTAGGCACTTTAGAATTTTGCGACGCCGTTTTTAATAGATTTTAGTGCCTTTTTAAGTTATTGCCATTTTGGATATAGAATTCCTTTACGTTTGAATACCTTTAGACGCAACTTTTAAGTTTCGACGCTTTAGTTTCTTTCTTATTATTTTTCGACCTTTATTTTTCGACGCTTATTTTTCGACTTCTTATTTTTCGACGCACTTTTTCTTTTTCAATTCGACGCTCTAGTTTTTAGGACATAGAATTTTCTATTTCTACTCTAAAATTTCAAAACGAAAAATTATTTTAAGCGGTTAAATTGATAGACATCCAAAATTTTCTGGTTCGTAGTAATAGTTGGATTTGTTAGTGGCGAGTTGTGGGCTTCCGATTTAAAGGGTCCTGGCTACCTGCTGCATCTATTGGCTATTCGAAACGTGGACAAAATTAGAAAAGTCTATTAATTTGATAGCTTATATAATTTTTATCTTTTATAACTAATAGGATATTCAGTGAATGCACCGAGCAAAACGTTCACCACCTTTCATACGTTCACCACCTGTAACTCGATCTAGACATCTAGCCAATATTGTCGCCGTTGATTTTTCTTTAGAATCGTCATCTAGTCAACCAAGTACTCCAATTCAAATTTCCGATAATTCATTTTTTGAACCCGACCTCACAATTGAGAATCCGGAGGATATTCAGGGACAATTTAGAGGTCCTGAACCACTAATCATTCCTCCTGAATCACAAATCACTCATCCAGAGATTGTCGAGGAAGAACCCATTTAATCAGAATCCTCTAGTGATTCAGATTCAACAAATTCAATCATGGAAAATCTGGAACCTCTAAGTATGGAAGACCGAATGAGGGCTAAACGTACTGGCCAAGGTCACGCAATTACTCAACCAGACATTAATGCGCCAGATTATGAAATCAAAGGAAAAATCCTACACATGGTAACTAATCAATGCCAATTTAGTGGTGCACCGAAGGAAGATCCAAACGAACATCTTCGTACCTTTAATAGGATCTGCACTCTATTTAAAATCCGAGAAGTGGAGGATGAACAGATATATCTCATGTTATTTCCCTGGACTTTAAAGGGAGAAGCCAAAGATTGGTTAGAATCGTTACTGAAATGTCCCGTTCTTATTGATTAAAAACGTTCCATATTAATTGATTTCGTTGCGAGGTTTTGACCTCTATATGAGACATTTTTCAAAGACTGCATTCATTTTTAAAACAAACCATAACCTTTATTTCATCAATAAAGGTTTAAAAAGCTTTACGTAGATTATCAAATAATGATAATCTAAAATATCCTGTTTACATACGACCATTACATAATGGTTTACAATACAAATATGTTACATCGAAATCAGTTTCTTGAATGCAGTTTTTACACAATATCATACAAACATGGACTCCAAATCTTGTCCTTATTTTAGTATGCAACAGCGGAAGCTCTTAGTATTCACCTGAGAATAAACATGCTTTAAACGTCAACAAAAATGTTGGTGAGTTATAGGTTTAACCTATATATATCAATTCGTAACAATAGACCACAAGATTTCATATTTCAATACACATCCCATACATAGAGATAAAAATCATTCATATGGTGAACACCTGGTAATCGACATTAACAAGATGCATATATAAGAATATCCCCATCATTCCGGGACACCCTTCGGATATGATATAAATTTCGAAGTACTAAAGCATCCGGCACTTTGGATGGGGTTTGTTAGGCCCAATAGATCTATCTTTAGGATTCGCGTCAATTAGGGTGTCTGTTCCCTAATTCTTAGATTACCAGACTTAATAAAAAAGGGGCATATTCGATTTCGATAATTCAACTATAGAATGTAGTTTCACGTACTTGTGTCTATTTTGTAAATCATTTATAAAACCTGCATGTATTCTCATCCCAAAAATATTAGATTTTAAAATTGGGACTATAACTCACTTTCACAGATTTTTACTTCGTCAGGAAGTAAGACTTGGCCACTGGTTGATTCACGAACCTATAACAATATATACATATATATCAAAGTATGTTCAAAATATATTTACAACACTTTTAATATATTTTGATGTTTTAAGTTTATTAAGTCCGCTGTCCTCGTTAGTAACCTACAACTAGTTGTCCACAGTTAGATGTACAGAAATAAATCGATAAATATTATCTTGAATCAATCCACGACCCAGTGTATATGATGTCGTAGCGTGGGGGTATGAAATAGTTTATATTTTTATTAGGAAATACTATTAAATACGATACAATTTTACACAAGATATTTATTTATTTAGAGAATGGATATACTTAAACCTTGCTACAACACTATAGGCAGTGTACCTAATCGTAGAGTAGTATAGTTTTTAGTAAATCCGGTTCGTTCCACAGGGAGCGGGCTTATTGCACACTATATTTTTAAACAACTATATTTGTACAAAATATATATAATTATATATAATAATATATAAAAGGGGGTTTACCGTTTAATGACCGGTTTGTCGATTTATATTTTAAGCGAAGCGTATAGTAAATGACGATATTTAAATAACAATATAAAATAAATAACAATAATTAAAATGACAATAAATAAAAGTACGAGGAAATATGAAATAAAATATATTATGCTTATTTAAACATCCGTAATCATGATGTTTGACGTGTTGATTTTTAGTTTATTCCCATGGGTTAATTGTCCTTTGTCCTGGATTATTTAATATGTCCGTCTGGTTTTTGTCCATAACAGTCCATCGGTCATAAATTTAAAGTGCGAGTGTCCTCGTCAAATTATCCTTATATCCGAAGTTAAATATTCCAACTAATTGGGGACTTAAACTGTAATAAGGTTTTAATACTTTGTTTAATAATTACACCAGGATATCGACTGCGTGTAACCCAAGGTTTTAATACTTTGTTATCAATTATGCCAAGTGTCCTTGTACATAATTTCACCCATGTTTTAATAATTCCATAGACTATTAATCCATTCCCGTGTCCGGTTAAATGAACGATTATTCGTACATATAAATACCCCGCCCATCGTGTCCGATCGAGTGTATATGGTTATTTATAGGTACATCCAATTGTAAATCTTTATATTAAAATTAACAAACTATCATTTAGTTAAACAAATATAAAGCCCATTAATAGCCCATAGTCTACTTTCCACAAGTGTCGTTCTTTTGTCCAAACCCCAATTATGGTACAAAGCCCAATTACCCAATTTTAATATTTTTAGCCCAACATCATGATTACTTCGTCTTAAATAAGCATAATAATAACTTAAGTACGAGACATTAATTTAAAAAGGAGAACATAGCTTACATTGATTATTTATCGCGTAGTGTTACACGGACAGAGCTCCGACTTTAAAACCCGTAAAATAACCTTTACATAACCTGAACTAATCTAATATAACACTAATCTATATTATATATTATATATATATATATATATATATATATATATATATATATATATATATATATATATATATATATATATATATATATATATATATTATACTACGGAGTATTATTATTATTATGTTATTTTTACTCGCAGAATTCGTGACCTTTTATAGACATTTTGGAATTTGGCAGCTCCGCGAGTCATAGAGTTTTTGGCCTTCAAACTCCGCGAGTCGTGGAGTTTGAAAATCCAGCTCACAAACTTTTGGCTCCTAGCTTGTCGACATAATTTATATATAAATATAAAATATAAATAATTAATATAATTATTTATATATTATATTATATTCTTGTGCATAGTAGACTTGTAATTTTTAGTCCGTTGCGTCGGGCGTTGATAGTTGACTCATGTCCCGGTTCCGGATTTTCGAACGTCCTTTCGTATAATTTAATATCTTGTACTTTGCGTTCCGCAACTTGTACTTTTGTCATTTTTAGACGTTTCTTATCAATAAATTGAACCACTTGGATTGTATCTTGTACATTTGAGCTTTTTGGTCATTTGCTTCTTCAAATCATCGTTTTCGCCTTTTGTCTTCGCACTTATTTAAGATAAACGATTATAACTTAAAATAGGACAATTACAACTAAATAATTTACATGTTGGGAGGATATTGCTACTAAATATATGTTTATTTGGAGCACTATCAAATATCCTCACACTTGAATGTTGCTTGTCCTCAAGCAATACAGAACTTGAAATATAATACATCACACGAATCACTTCTTTATTCTTCACACTTTATACATTAGTGATTTTAAGATGGCGGTATGAACAATGGTAGTAACGATGTGGTTTACAGTCCCACATGACTATAAAAATTTAGATCCTTTAGAAAATTGAATCTTTATGAAAACATTTGATCTTTTGAAAATTCATTCTAGCTTTTATCCTAGATAAGTTTTCCGGAATAACCCTTCACCGGTGTTTGCAAAATGTTTTTGTGGGTTTCAGATTTAAAAATTTTAGCTCAAAACTTATGGTTTTGTGTCACCCACTTGCTAACCTTGTATTAGGAAAGCAACACGTCCAGTATACTTGCTCCGTATATTACCTTTCGGTAAACTACCGTCTGGTTGTAAAGGAAAGCGTTGAACAAGCAACTGTTAAGGCAATGTCCCCTGACATGCTTTTAATTATGGTCTATAACGTGTCGGACGCAATTACTATCCTTTGTAGGAGCAATAGTAAAGCTCACCCTTATAATTTTTCGGTCTGGCACAAGGTCCTGTCTTCGACCATGCTATGCAACCACCGTTCTTACGGTTGACACCCGATTTGGTTCAGGTGACCTAATGAATTCCAGGTGAATTCCTAGGATTTTACGTTCAATGGTAATGAACGCATTAAAAATGGGTTTTCAGAAAAAAAATCGGTTTATAAATTGATCAAAATATTTTCTCGTTCAAGCTCGAGTTTAGATATCATTGAATTCCATGAGTTTGAATTCTCAATCTTTAAGGTCAATCTCAAGGATTGAGTAATATCAGGCTTAAAAGCTGATTTTTGATCTTTTAAGGAGATTATCCTTTCTAGGGATCTGATTCATTAGTCTTATCAAGCTAATTTGCACGGCGCCCTCCCCATTTTACGAGATAGATCCTCTCATGGTTAAGATAAGTCTGACCACTTGGCAACCCTGTTTGATGCTGAGGTCCGTGGATTTCCTGCTGATTTTAGAGATGACTTTTCTAGATTTTTCGTCAACCTACAGCTGGTCTGGACGACAACTTCATGACCTAAATCAAGAAGTGCGTTTCTTTTTCGGAAGACTTTACTTACTTTTAATGATGGAATTGATTCATCGTGTAGATCCATCTTTTCTTTCAAATATATTACAGTAAATCGGGTAAAACTGATTAAAATTGTCCAAAACAAAAGTACCTGCAATAAATTTACAGAAACATGTGATAGATAGTTTTTAATTCAATAACTTGGTACATTCTCCCCACACTTAGTTTCTTTCTTTGCCTTTTTATTTTCCTTTATTCCATTTTAAATGAATTCAATCGTTTTAGGGTGTTTCTCAATTTTTGTCCTTTCCGAGGTAACGATAATTTCGGTATTAACACCTAGTTTTCATCGTTCATAAATATGTATAAATATGATTTTGACTTCATTTAGTTGAAAATTTTTCAAATTTTCACAAAATTTGGCAAATAAACTAAGTGCAAACCCGAAAGAATTTATAACCCTTCCCCACACTTGAGATCATGCAATGCCCTCATTTGCATGAAATCAGACTATAATTATAAATTCATGAGGGTGATTAGTGTAGAAAAGTAATTAAAAATACCCAGTTTGTAATTACAAAGCTCGTCGAATGATAGATGGCGCGCCTCATCGTTCATTCCTTCTTGTTTTATCACACATATTTTTCTTCAAAAACGGTTGCTTTTCTGAACTGTTTGCTAATCTTTAAAAATGCGTCTTTTACCCTAATTTATTATGCATGTTTATTAACGAGTTATGCACTAACCCGAACCCCTAATTTAACGTTAAGTGGGGTTAGACTTCCCCACACTTAGCTGACGACATGTGAAGTCGGTAGAATAAGTTACACGAATTAAAATAGTGAGCCAGTTATTTACATCTCGGGTGGTGTATAATATATCAATGGGTTTAAAGTTTAGACTCACCCGATCGTCACTACTTAATTCCTTTTTAAGTGTAGCTTTTAGTAAATGGATATGTCTCTTTTCTGGTTCTTGGTCAAATGGATCGATATACACCGACATACTTATTTCTATAGGGTGGACAATTCCAAATATTTCCTTCCTTTTATTCTCAAGATCAAAGTTTTCACCTCTATTACCCAATTGGGTGAAATTCGAGGTGTCATTATCTATTACAGCTCGTAGTTCATTTCCGGTGGATGACTCGTCTATTGAGAATATTGGGTTGGAAGGTTGTGGAATGGTGAAGTTCGGTTTGGCCTCAGGGGTAAAATTTTCAACGTTATCGTATTCCCAAGAGTACCAATTTGTCACCCTTACTTCTTCTTTATCCATTGATGGATCGATGATTTCATCGGTAGAGGCTAATGTGTCGATATGTTGTGAAATTGGTAAGACTGAATAAAAAGTATCATCGGGATAATTGGTGATTTCGGAGCTCTCGAATTCATCAAAATTCGATGATATGAGATTTTCTTGCACAATACTCCTCAGATCAACAGGTGTGTAGTCTGATAGAGTTTCAGCTTGTCGGTTTACAAACTCTCTCATTTCTTCATTTTGAGCATTGAGTTCTTCGAGTTTGATTTTCATATTGTCTAATAAATTTTCAGACACGTAATTTTCCTCGTCTACTGGTTGTTGAGTTTGGAAATATTCTTGGGAATAATCCCAATTTGAATTGTATTCTTCATAATCATTCCATTCAGGTTCCGTGGGTACGTAATTTTCCATATGAACGTAATAATAACATTCCCATGTTGAGTGATAATCTCCACAGATTTCACAACCAGTTATTGTTTCGTCATTCGTGATCCAAGATTGACACAAATTGTCATCAACGCCCGTTTGAGAGTATTGATTTAATTAATTTTAGATATCAAAAAGAGTTTCCATAGCCTTGTTTTCAAAATTTTCCATTTTATTGCGATGGCCAAATTTTAGCTACAATGTGGTGCATTTACTAATTATCCTATTAGTTATAAAAATAGAAAAACTTATATAAGTTGTCCAATTAATAGACTTTTCTGCTTTTGCCCACGTTTCGAATAGCCAAAAGATGCAGCAGGGAGCCAGAACCCTTTAAATCGGAAGCTCACAACTCAGCCACTAACAAATCCAACTATTACTACGAAGCAGAAAATTGTCAACGTCCATTAATTTAACCACTTAAATAATTTTTCTTTCCGTTTGAGATAGTAGATAAGAAATAGAGAAAATTTCTAAGTCCTAAAAACTAAAGCGTCGAGAAATAAGAAAGAAAAAGAATGCGCGTCGAAAAACGTCGAAAAATAAAAATAAGAAAGTAGCGAGTCGTGACTTAAAATGCACTAAAATTTTAAAATCGTCGCAAAATTCTAAAGCACCTAAATCTTAGTTTAAAGAAATAGCACTTAAGGGATTTTACGGCAAAGCCTAAGAATCTATACATATAAAATAACTACGAAAAAACTAATTTTAAAACTAATTGCGAACGAAAAATATATAAAATATTACGATTACACTAAATAAAAGGATACAAATTATAAAAAGTGATAAAATTACTTATTTTTATAAAAAATATTATTTTTATATTTTTATTTTTATATTTTTATTTTTATATTTTATAAAAGTATTAATTTTTTATATATTAAAACTAAATATAATTAATTATAACTAATTAATTTAAAAACTTAAACTAAATAATAATAATAATAAAGTAATTAGGGTTAAATAATAATAATAATTAATAATACCCCGTAATTAATGCGAAATAGGGTTTCTGGTCAGGCTGGTCAGGGCGGCTCCGCGAGTCGTGGAGTTTTAAGCCTGCAAACTCCGCGAGTCGTGGAGTTTGAAAAAAAACGTTTTTTTTTAAATTTTATATTGTTTTTCGAAAAATATATAAAAATATATTTATACAAAAATAAATTAAAAATATAGCGTTTCGCCGAGTCCCCGGCAGCAGCGCCAAAAACTTGATGTCGTAGCGTGGGGGTATGAAATAGTTTATATTTTTACTAGGAAATACTATTAAATACGATACAATTTTACACAAGATATTTATTTATTTAGAGAATGGATATACTTAAACCTTGCTACAATACTATAGGCAGTGTACCTAATCGTAGAGTAGTATAGTTTTTAGTAAATCCGGTTCGTTCCACAGGGAGCGGGCTTATTGCACACTATATTTTTAAACAACTATATTTGTACAAAATATATATAATTATATATAATAATATATAAAAGGGGGTTTACCGTTTAATGACCGGTTTGTCGATTTATATTTTAAGCGAAGCGTATAGTAAATGACGATATTTAAATAACAATATAAAATAAATAACAACAATTAAAATGACAATAAATAAAAGTACGAGGAAATATGAAATAAAATATATTATGCTTATTTAAACTTCCGTAATCATGATGTTTGACGTGTTGATTTTTAGTTTATTCCCATGGGTTAATTGTCCTTTGTCCTGGATTATTTAATATGTCCGTCTGGTTTTTGTCCATAACAGTCCATCGATCATAAATTTAAAGTGCGAGTGTCCTCGTCAAATTATCCTTATACCCAAAGTCGAATATTCCAACTAATTGGAGACTTAAACTGTAATAAGGTTTTAATACTTTGTTTAATAATTACACCAGGATATCGACTGCGTGTAACCCAAGGTTTTAATACTTTGTTATCAATTATGCCAAGTGTCCTTGTACATAATTTCACCCATGTTTTAATAATTCCATAGACTATTAATCCATTCCCGTGTCCGGTTAAATGAACGATTATTCGTACATATAAATACCCCGCCCATCGTGTCCGATCGAATGTATATGGTTATTTATAGGCACATCCAATTGTAAATCTTTATATTAAAATTAACAAACTATCATTTAGTTAAACAAATATAAAGCCCATTAATAGCCCATAGTCTAATTTCCACAAGTGTCGTTCTTTTGTCCAAACCCCAATTATGGTACAAAGCCCAGTTACCCAATTTTAATATTTTTAGCCCAATATCATGATTACTTCATCTTAAATAAGCATAATAATAACTTAAGTACGAGACATTAATTTAAAAAGGAGAACATAGCTTACATTGATTATTTATCGCGTAGTGTTACACGGACAGAGCTCTGACTTTAAAACCCGTAAAATAACCTTTACATAACCCGAACTAATCTAATATAACACTAATCTATATTATATATATATATATATATATATATATATATATATTATATATTTATTTATATTATACTACAGAGTATTATTATTATTATGTTATTTTTACTCGCAGAATTCGTGACCTTTTATAGACATTTTGGAATTTCGCAGCTCCGCGATTCGTGGAGTTTTTGGCCTTCAAACTCCGCGAGTCGTGGAGTTTGAAAATCCAGCTCACAAACTTTTGGCTCCTAGCTTGTCGACATAATTTATATATAAATATAAAATATAAATAATTAATATTATTATTTATATATTATATTATATTCTTGTGCATAGTAGACTTGTAATTTTTAGTCCGTTGCGTCGGGCGTTGATAGTTGACTCATGTCCCGGTTCCGGATTTTCGAACGTCCTTTCGTATAATTTAATATCTTGTACTTTGCGTTCCGCAACTTGTACTTTTGTCATTTTTAGACGTTTCTTATCAATAAATTGAACCACTTGGATTGTATCTTGTACATTTGAGCTTTTTGGTCATTTGCGTCTTCAAATCGTCGTTTTCGCCTTTTGTCTTCGCACTTATTTAATAAAAACGATTACAACTTAAAATAGGACAATTACAACTAAATAATTTACATGTTGGGAGGATATTGCTACTAAATATATGTTCATTTGGAGCACTATCAGTATAGATATCTCAGTATTGATCATAACTCAAACTATATATATTTTGGAATCAACCTCAACCCTGTATAGCTAACTCCAACATTCACATATAGAGTGTCTATGGTTGTTCCGAAATATATATAAATGTGTCGACATGATAGGTCGAAACATTGTATACGTGTCTATGGTATCTCAAGATTACATAATATACAATACAAGTTGATTAAGTTATGGTTGGAATAGATTTGTTACCAATTTTCACGTAGCTAAAATGAGAAAAATTATCCAATCTTGTTTTACCCATAACTTCTTCATTTTAAATCTGTTTTGAGTGAATCAAATTGCTATGGTTTCATATTGGACTATATTTTATGAATCTAAATAGAAAAATTATAGGTTTATAGTCAGAAAAATAAGTTACAAGTCATTTTTGTAAAGGTAGTCATTTCAGTCGAAAGAACGACGTCTAGATGACCATTTTAGAAAACATACTTCCACTTTGAGTTTAACCATAATTTTTGGATATAGTTTCATGTTCATAATAAAAATCATTTTCCCAGAATAACAACTTTTAAATCAAAGTTTATCATAGTTTTTAATTAACTAACCCAAAACAGCCCGCGGTGTTACTACGACAGCGTAAATCCGATTTTACGGTGTTTTTCGTGTTTCCAGGTTTTAAATCATTAAGTTAGCATATCATATAGATATAGAACATGTGTTTAGTTGATTTTAAAAGTCAAGTTAGAAGGATTAACTTTTATTTGCGAACAAGTTTAGAATTAATTAAACTATGTTTTAGTGATTACAAGTTTAAACCTTCGAATAAGATAGCTTTATATGTATGAATAGAATGATGTTATGAACATCATTACTACCTTAAGTTCCTTGGATAAACCTACTGGAAATGAGAAAAATAGATCTAGCTTCAAATTATCCTTGGATGGCTTGAAAGTTCTTGAAGCAGAATCATGACACGAAAACAATTTCAAGTAAGATTTCCACTCGAAATAAGATTGTTATAGTTATAGAAATTGAATTAAAGTTTGAATATGATTATTACCTTGTATTAGAAAGATAACCTACTGTAAGTAACAAAGGTTTCTTGATCTTGGATGATTACTTGGAATGGATTTAGAAAACTTGGAAGTAAACTTGCAATCTTGGAAGTATTCTTGATTTTATGAAACTAGAACTTTTGGAATTTATGAACACCACTTAGAACTTGAAGATAGAACTTGAGAGAGATCAACTAGATGAATAAAATTGAAGAATGAAAGTATTTGTAGGTGTTTTTGGTTGTTGGTGTATGGATTAGATATAAAGGATATGTAATTTTGTTTTCATGTAAATAAGTCATGAATGATTACTCATATTTTTGTAATTTTATGAGATATTTCATGCTAGTTGTCAAATGATGGTTCCCACATGTGTTAGGTGACTCACATGGGCTGCTAAAAGCTGATCATTAGAGTGTATATACCAATAGTACATACATCTAAAAGCTGTGTATTGTACGAGTACGAATACGGGTGCATACGAGTAGAATTGTTGATGAAACTGAATGAGGATGTAATTGTAAGCATTTTTGTTAAGTAGAAGTATTTTGATAAGTGTCTTGAAGTCTTTCAAAAGTGTATGAATACATATTAAAACACTACATGTATATACATTTTAACTGAGTCGTTAAGTCATCGTTAGTCGTTACATGTAAATGTTGTTTTGAAACTTTTAGGTTAATGATCTTGTTAAATGTTGTTAACTCATTGTTTATTATAACAAATGAGATGTTAAATTGTTATATTATCATGATATTATGATATATAATATATCTTAGTATGATATATATACAGTTAAATGTCGTTACAACGATAATCGTTACATATATGTCTCGTTTCTAAATCATTAAGTTAGTAGTCTTATTTTTACATATGTATTTCATTGTTAATACACTTAATAATATATTTACTTATCATTTAACATAATTAACTAAGTGTATCAATATCTTAATATGATTCATATGTACCTAGTAAGACGTTGTTATAACGATAATCGTTATATATATCGTTTTCGAGTTTCTTAAATTAATAGTCTCATTTTTATGTATATAACTCATTGTTAAAATACCTAATGAGATACATACTTATAATAAAATCATGTTAACTATATATATAACCATATATATGTCATCGTATAGTTTTTACAAGTTTTAACGTTCGTGAATCACCGGTCAACTTGGGTGGTCAATTGTCTATATGAAACCTATTTCAATTAATCAAGTCTTAACAAGTTTGATTGCTTAACATGTTGGAAACACTTAATCATGTAAATAATAATTTTATTTAATATATATATAAACATGGAAAAGTTCGGGTCACTACAGTTACCTGAAGGGACGATTGATACATGGGATGTTTTAGTTGAGAAATTTCTTAAACAATTCTTTTCGGCATCTAAAGCCGTGAGACTTCAAGGAGAAATTGTTACGTTCACACAAAAGCCAAATGAAACTCTATATGAGGCGTGGACAAGATTTGGAAAGTTGTTAAGAGGAAGTCCGCAACATGGTTTAGACACTTATCAAATAGTACAAATATTCTACCAAGGATGCGACATTACCACACGAAAAGACATCGACATAGCAGCTGGTGGTTCCATTATGAAGAAAACCGCAACTGAAGCTTACAAAATTATTGATAACACTGCTTCCCACTCACATGACTGGCATCAAGAAAAAGATATCGTTAGATCATCTAAAGCGGCTAGAGCCGATTCTAGCCATGACTTTGATTCCATTTCTGCAAAGATAGATGCTTTCGAAAGACGAATGGAAAAGATGACTAAAGATATTCACTCAATACGAATTAGTTGTGAGCAGTGTGGAGGACCACATTTGACAAAAGATTGTCTCAGTATTGAACAAACAATGGAATAAAGAGAGAATGTTTCATACATGAACCAAAGGCCTGGAAATAATTATTAGAATAATTATCAACCGCCAAGACCAAACTACAATCAGAATTATAACCGAAATGTTCCATACAACAACCAACAAGGTCCTAGCAATCAACAAGTATCTAATAATACTTACAATCAGCAAAGACCAATTTTTCCAATTAAATCACCACAAACCGATGATAAAAAGCAAAATTTAGAAGATATGATGTCAAAGCTAGTTGAATCTCAAGCTCAGTTTTTCACATCTCAGAAACAAACCAATGAACAAAATGCTCAAGCATTTAGAAATCAACAAGCTTCAATTCAAAATTTGAAACAAGAAGTAAGCAACCTAGCAAGGTTGGTAGGTGAAAGAAAATCAGGGAGTCTACCTAGCGATACAAATGCTAACCCCCGAAATGAAACAGCTAAAGCCATTACCACAAGAAGTGGTATTACACTTAAACCACCTGAAATACCTGTAAATTCTGATGACTCTATTCCCACTTCACAGGCACCACAATCTGAGCAAGAAAAGGAAACAGAATCGGTAGTTGAAAAGGTTAATGAAGATAACACAGTTAAGGCAAAGCCTTATGTTAAACCATACCAACCACCACTTCCTTACCCGAGTAAAATGAGAAAAGAAAGACTTGAAGCCGAGCAATCCAAATTCTTGGATATGTTTAAACAAATAAATGTCAATCTTCCTTTCATTGATGTGATTTTAGGAATGCCAAGATACGCTAAATTCTTGAAAGATCTAATCACAAATAGAAAGAAAATGGAAGAAATCTCGGCTGTTACAATGAATGCTAATTGTTCTGCAGTACTGTTGAATAAGCTACCAGAAAAATTATCAGATCCAGAAAGTTTCACAATTCCATGTTTTCTGGGTAGTCTTAGTTCAATAGAAGCATTGACAGACTTATATGCTAGTATAAATTTAATGCCGTATTCATTATACGCTAAACAAGACCTTGGAGAATTGAAACCAACACGAATAAGCATACAACTAGCAGATCGATCAGTAAAATATCCTAGAGGGATAATGGAGAACATGCTAGTTAAAGTTGGTACTTTAGTATTTTCAGTAGATTTTGTTATTCTGGACATGGAAGAAGATTCTCGAGTTCCTCTTATATTAGAAAGACCATTCTTAAACACGGCTAAAGCAATAATAGACGTGTTCGGTAAGAAACTGACCCTAAGTATAGAGGACGAGAGTGTTACTTTTTCTGTTGATAGAGCCATGCAACAACCGCAATCTACAGATGATACATGTTATTATATTCAAACTATAGATTCACATGCAAAATTATTAGAAGAATTTCCAGAATTATAAGGAATAGGAGAATGTTCTTTAGGAGAAGGAACTAAACCAATTGATGAAGCTGAAATGTTAGCCGCACGTATGGCTAATGATTACGAACCAAAAACAGAAGAACTTCAAATGCTAAAAGAGGAAGACATATATCGATACAAATCATCGATAGAAGAACCACCAACATTAGAGTTAAAGCCACTTCCAAACCATTTGGAATACGCTTATTTACATGGTGAATCTGAATTACCTGTAATAATATCGTCTTCTCTTACTGAAAATGAAAAATCTCAACTCATTTCTGTGCTAAAAGCTCATAAACTAGCTATTGCATGGAAGATTCATGACATTAAAGGCATAAGTCCTTCGTATTGCACACATAAAATCCTTATGAAAGAATGTCATAAAACCTATGTGCAACGCCAACGAAGACTAAATCCTAATATGCAAGATGTTGTTAAGAAAGAAATTATTAAACTATTAGATGCAGGTTTAATTTATCCAATTTCTGATAGTCCATGGGTAAGCCCAGTTCAATGCGTACCTAAGAAGGGTGGCATGACTGTCATCACAAATGAAAAAAATGAGCTTATTCCTACTAGGACTGTAACAGGATGGCGTGTCTGTATTGATTATAGAAAATTAAATGACGCCACCAGAAAAGATCACTTTCCCTTACCTTTCATTGATCAAATGTCGGAAAGATTAGCCGGGAACAGTTACTATTTTTTTCTTGACGGTTTCTCCGGATACTTTCAAATTCCAATAGCACCCGAGGACCAAGAAAAAACCACGTTCACATGCCCTTATGGTACTTTTGCTTACAAACGCATGCTATTTGGACTTTACAACGCCCCTGCAACCTTTCAAAGGTGCATGATGGCGATTTTCCACGACATGATAGAAGAATGCATGGAAGTTTTCATGGATGACTTTTCCGTCTTCGGTGATACTTTTGAAACATGTCTAGTTAATCTTGAACGAATGCTTATTAGATGCGAGAAATCAAATCTAGTTCTTAATTGGGAGAAATGCCATTTCATGGTTAGAGAAGGCATCGTTCTTGGTCATAAAATTTCAAAGGAAGGAATTGAAGTGGATAGAGCTAAAGTAGATGTAATTGCTAAACTTCCACATCCCACCAATGTTAGAGGAGTTAGGAGTTTTCTAGGGCATGCCAGTTTTTACCGATGTTTCATAAAATATTTTTCTAAAATTGCCACTCCTATGAATAAACTCCTAGAAAAGGATGCTCCATTCATATTTTTGGATGAATGCATCAAATCTTTTAATATTCTTAAAGAAAAACTCACTAATGCGCCGATCATGATAACTCCAAATTGGAATCTACCATTTGAACTCATGTGCGATGCAAGTGATTTTGCAATGGGAGCCGTTTTAGGACAAAGGATTGAAAAACGATTTCAACCTATTTATTACGCTAGTAAGACGTTACAAGGAGCACAAATGAATTACACAACTACTGAAAAAGAACTCCTTGCTATTGTCTTTGCTTTTGACAAATTTCATTCATATCTCGTTCTAGCAAAAACGGTGGTCTATACCGATCATTCTGCTCTTAGATACTTATTTTCAAAACAAGATGCCAAACCACGATTAACTCGTTGGATCTTACTCTTACAAGAGTTCGATATGGAAATCCGAGACAAAAAGGGAGCAGAAAATCTCGCCGCTGATCATCTTTCTCGTCTTGAAAATCCTGAATTAGAAGTTCTAAATGAATCGGCCATACAAGACAACTTTCCTGATGAATATCTTTTGAAGATCGATTATAATGAAATTCCATGGTTTGCAGACTATGCAAACTATTTAGTATGTGAATTCCTTGAAAAAGGGTTGTCGTACCAAAAACGAAAGAAATTCTTTAGTGATATAAAACACTATTTCTGGGAAGATCCACATTTGTTTAAAAGTTGTCCCGATAGAATAATCCGCCGATGTGTATTCGGGGATGAAGCTAGTCAAATCTTAAACCATTGTCACACAGGACCAACAGGAGGGCATTATGGGCCTCAACTTACAGCAAAAAAAGTTTACGACGCTGGATTCTATTGGCCTACAATTTTCAAAGACGCACACCTTCTTTGTAAATCCTGTGATGCTTGTCAAAGGGCCGGAAAAATAAGTCAACGTGATGAAATGCCACAAAATGTCATTCAAGTATGTGAAGTATTTGACGTTTGGGGTATTGACTTTATGGGTCCATTTCCAAAATCTCATAATAATCTCTACATTCTCATTGCCATTGATTATGTATCTAAATGGGTGGAAGCACAAGCTCTCCCAACTAACGATGCACGAGTTGTAGTCAACTTCTTAAAACGTCTTTTTGTAAGGTTCGGAACATCGAAAGCTTTAATAAGTGATCGGGGTACTCATTTTTGTAACAATCAACTTGAGAAAGTTCTCAAAAGATATGGAGTAACTCATAAAATCTCAACCGCTTATCATCCACAAACAAGTGGACAAGTTGAAAATACCAACCGAGCTTTAAAACGTATTCTAGAGAAAATCGTAAGATCAAATCCGAAGGAATGGTCCATAAAATTGGAGGATGCACTCTGGGCTTTTAGAATAGCCTACAAAACTCCAATTGGTACCACACCTTTTAAACTCGTTTACGGAAAAGCATGTCACCTTCCAGTATAAATTGAGCACAAAGCATTTTGGGCTTTGAAGACATGTAATCTTGATTTGCATGAAGCCGGACGTCTATGATTAAGTCAATTAAATGAATTAGAAGAGTTAAGACGTGAAGCATATGAAAATTCGTTAATCTATACAGAAAGACCGAAGAAATGGCATGATAAAAGAATCAGAAGTTCAAAAGAATTTAAAGAAGGAGACAGAGTTCTTCTTTTCAATTCACGATTCAAGCTATTTCCGGAAAAATTGAAATCAAGATGGTCTGGACCATTCATAGTCAAAAGAGTTTTCCCATATGGAACAGTAGAATTAATAAATTCAAATGGGATTGAATTTAAAGTTAATGGTCACAAAGTTAAACATTACATACATGATCTGATGGAAGTTGACAAAGAAGTTAATCATAATTTCGACACCACATCTAATTAAGTGTGGGGAGAATCAAGTCTTTTTAAGGATATTATATATTTCTGTTACAGTTAGATTTTCTGTTTTCGTGTAGTTCTCGAAAATGGAATCCGAATGGTCTTTCCCTAGCAGACCCTAAAGAACTAGTCTTCTCCCCCCATTCTGAATTTTTATTTCTTTTAGGTTTTACGAGATGAAGAATTCCTTTGATCTGAACCATGGTCTACTACTACACGCTTTGATTACTAAACGTAATAATAACATCTTCCCGAGTGAACTGGTATCATTCATAAGAGGCAAAATGGACGAAGTGAGGAAAGAACTCAGGAAAGATCATCATAAGACACATTTTGGTAAAGAAAAATCAAAATCCGCAACAAAAAGAAGAGCACGACACCTTGAAAGATGTCATAAATGCAGAAAATGGTCACATGAAGGTAAATATTCGAACAATCAAACATATTCAAATACCGAATTTGTTACTCTATGCAGAGAAGGACCGTTCATATGTTTAGAAGAAAAGTTATTGAAGAATCGAGGTTACGCTTATATAGCTATGGAAAACCAAATCACACGACTCTCCTATGAGTCAGCTAAAGCAGGTCTCTGAGAATTCGTTCTCATAGGTAAATATGTACAGTTTTATTTTTATTTTATTGCTTTTAACCTTTTGATAATAAACGCTGAATCGTTCGCTATAAAGTAGTAAATTGATATTCAATAAAATTAGGTATGCGAAACCGAAATTATTGATATCATACAAAAATTTATTACATCACTGCGAAATTTACCGTTTATTCTTAAGGTATAAATATCTTTAATCAATCAATCCAAAATATTTCAAAAATACGTCAGGAGTAAAACTAGGTAAAATAGCCGAAATTACTTTACCCAAAAGTGGGACGTATATTTTTGTTAATATTTGATTGATTAAAGTGGGATAAATGACCAAAAAGATTTTTAATTTTAATTTTTACCTTGTTTATAAATTAATATTAAATTAATATTGTAAAATTTTAAAATCAATATATTTAAGTTTGTAAATATTTTAAAAACTAATATTTTTAATATAAGTTTGTAAAATTAATGTATAAAAATATTAATGATATTAATATGAATTTTTAATTTTACGCATTTTAAATTTAAGTTTGGTGTGAATTTAAAAACAAAATTAACTTTATTTCATTAAGTTAAAAATATGATTTCTAAAATTCGTCGTGAGTTGAAGAATAGGTCGTTGAACCGAAATTGCTTTACCCAAGGGCGGGACGAGAAGTTTTATTATCATTATTTTTAATCTTATTGATTTAAAGTATGCCAAAAACATTAAAAAAATCCAAAAATCTTAGCTTTTAAAACAACGCTTTAAAAAGACAAATTTTTAAAATTTTACCGAGAGACGAACTAGGACAAAGATCCGAAACGCCCTCATTCTAAAAGAAAACAAATTTTTAAAAAATTAATTAATTGTTTTATAAGTAAAAGGTTTTATATAAAAAAAATACCTGGACCCCATGCAATCGCATGGGGTTTGAACTGTCAAGCCATGCGATCGCATGGCAAGGAAAATCTGGACAGAATTAAAAGTTCCAGTCGACTGGTTCTGTTCCACACAACACACACACAAACATACGCAAATACTCTCAAAACACTCTCTAAAATCTTCATTTTTTCACCAAATTTAACCAAATTTCGTTCTACAATCCACTATAAACATGTCTTTTCTCAGATGAGGAAGCAGAAACGTAGAGATTTCACCCCAAAAACTCTTTAAAATTGAATTTTAGTGTTCTTGAGCTAATTTTTACCCAATTTGATTTTGTTAATTTCTAGTGTAATTAGAGTTAATTTGTTAGTATATTATGCATGTATAACCTAGATTGATGCTATTTAACATGATTTGAAGCCAAAAACTTCAAAATTTTTAGAAATCTAGGGTTTGTGTTCTTGAGCAATTTGGGGCTTTTTGATATAAACAGGTTATGGCCGATTTTTGTCATGAATTAGTGCTAAATTAAGTAGTGTAACATATTTAGGTTGCTAAATGATCCAAACTTTGATCCTAAACATGATTTTTGAGAATTAAAGTGGACTTTTTAAGTCTAAAATTCATGAACTTGATTAATTTGATATAAATGCCATTTGAAACTTGTTTAATTGCTAGTAATGATTATTTTGACATGTTATTAGAGATAAAAGCTTACGAACTTTGTAAACATTTTCATATATGCTTATTTGAAAAAGTATAGAATTGATAAAAATATGAAAATGAGTATAAGTTTAATATGGATTAAACATGTTATTATAATTATTTTAGTTTGTTATTTTGCTAACACTAATGCATATTTGGATGCACAAATTTTATGTTTAATGTGTTTTACAGAGAAATACAGATACGGACAGTGCATCATCGTCTAGGCAACCTGATCCGGAACCACAACCAAAGATGCAATATCACGAACCGGAGCAACAACAGGAACAACAACAACATTATGATCAACACGTATCATACTATGAGCTGGAGCCACAATTTTTTATTGCCTACGTAGTATTTCCCGTTCACCATATAATAAAACATCCAACAATTCATGAAGAACAGTTGCATCCCAATTTAAGAATTGATAGAAGTTGGAGAGATTACCCGACGTACCAAAGTAACAAATTTAAGCTTTGGACCAAAAATGTAGAAGTTCCAAGGGTAATAGATTGGGAGCCTTTGGAAAGGGTCCACCTAGCTAACCCAGTTAGGCAGCATCTAATCTAAAGGTATGGCAACTCTTCTTTTACTAATTGGGAATGTTTATTTACCACTCGTAGGCCTGTATATAAAGAGTGGTGTGTTGAGCTAATGAGTACTATCGCTTTTAATAAAGATGTAGATAGGTTAGACGATAAGAGTTTTCTTAGATTCTTACTTGGCCGTAGGATGTACAGGATGTCCATGTTGGACATGGCCAGAACTTTACAGATTTACACTCCCGCTGAATTACTATCACCTGATTGTACAAATTTGATTTATCATGGTGAGCGGGTAGATAAAAATTTTGACGCTAATGCCATCTGGAGGCGTATGTCAAATTTTAATGTGTTTACGCGGGGAGGAACACACTCCTATTTAGATATTAATAAAGCTGAGCTTCGTATAATACATAGATTCTTAGTAAACTCGATTACACAAAGAGGTAACAACAAGGAGAAAATGACCTTACATGATTTATTTTACCTTAAGTGCATTCGAAACACTAGAAGCTTTGTTAATATCCCCTACTGTGTTGGTTTTTATCTGTCCAAAATGGTGGAAGGTATACAGGAAGGGGGAATAATAGGAGGAGGTATTTTTGTTACTCACATTGAAGAGTATTTAGGTGTAGATAGGGATCAAGGGGGTCCAATGATGGTATGTAGGGAACAGGACGAGACTTTAGGTGTGTAAGTCTATCAATGTGCAAAGGTATTGACTAGGAGACGCAATCAGGCAATACCATATCAGGGCCGCCATCCACAGGTAGAGAGGGGTTCGGATGAGGAAATGGAGGAAGCGGATAACATTAGGGATGTCATTAGGGATAGTGCTACTGACGTTTTCCAGCGTATAGATGAGGTAGAAATACTAATGAGGATAGGCATCGTCGGTATGAGCAGTGGCAAGCCGCGAATGAGTATGAGACTTCCAGGCAACGCCAACACAATAGCTGGCAAGTTCATCAGCACTAAATCATGAGCCATCTATCATATCAGGTACCAAATAACTACATTTTACTCGGCCTACTTACTATCCACCGCATCAGCCCGACATGCGACCACCCTATGACTTGTACGACCCCAATCAAGCATACCAGAACACCTATCACCAACCATGGAACCCAAATGATGATATGAACTGGAACCCCTATCCAAATCAATAGTGTTCCATTGGTGATGTCTTCTCTTTTATTATTTTTATCTATTTATGCTAAACATTTAACATTGCGATACTTTAATGTAATGTTTAATATTTTTATTATTTTGTACTAATATTTCATTTTTGTAATATGAAAGTGGGATATTAAGTCCCATTTCAAATTACCATGCATGTTTATATTTGTATTGTATGTATTTTATCTCATGTACACAACATGGTAAAACAGCGCATTTTCAAAGACTGGCATTAAGTTCAGCAAAAGCTATTAATTTTGACGACAAAATGAAAAACAAGTGTGATGTAACAACAGACGGATTGAACAAATGATGTGCACCATTTATCATTCAACACAAACAACAATATGTTTAGAAACTTGGGTAAAATTTAATCATTTTTCTACGCTAATCACCCTCAATAATTTAAATTGTTATTGATTTCGCAAATGAGGGCATTGCAAGATCTTAAGTGTGGGAAGGGGTTAAATTCTTTCGGATTTTTAAACTTTTAATTTAAACACTTGGTTACCATTAAAAATACTAGTAACATAGTAGTTGTATTAGAATTTAGTGCTCTCTGATAATAAAGAACGTCCCTAGTCTTATATACTAACTACCCACTTCTAGTAAAATTTTTAAAAAAAATTTCAACTAAATGAATTCAAAATCATGTTTATACATATTTATGAACGATAAAACTAGGTGTTAACACCGAAATTATTGTTACCTCGGAAAGGACATAAATTGAGAAATAACCCAAAATGTTAGAATTCATTTAAAATGGAATAAAGGAGAATAAAAAGGCAAAGAAAGGAAAATAAAAGCCAAGTGTGGGAAAAAATTTACCAAGTTATTTAGAACATATATCAAATATTTTTGTACAAATAATTGAAAATACTTTTGTTTGGGACAATATTAATCAGTTTTACCCAGTTTATTGTAATATAAATGGAATTTAAAAGGAATTAAAGTCTTCCGAGAAAAAGACACGCGCTTCTTGATTTAGGTCAGGAAGTTGTCGTCCAGACTAGTTGTAGAGTCTACGAAAAACCTTGAAAAGTTTTCTCGAAAATCAGCTGGAAATCCACGGACCTCAACATCAAAAAGGGTCGCCAAGTGGTCAGACTTATCCTAAACATGAGAGGATCTGTCTCGTACAATGGGGGCGCAGTACAAATTAGCTTATAAAACTAATGAATCAGATCCCCAGAAAGGATAATCTCCTTAAAGATCAAAAATCAGCTTTTAAGACTGATATTACTCAATCCTTGAGATTGACCTTAAAGATTGAGAATTACAAACTCATGGAATTCAATGATATCTAAACTCGAGCTTGAACGAGAAAATATTTTGATCAAATTACAAACCAATTTGTTTTCTGAAAACCCATTTTTAATGCGTTCATTACCATTGAACGTAAAATCCTAAGAATTCACCGGAATTCATTAGGTCACCTGAACCAAATCGGGTGTCAACCGTAAGAATGGTGGTTGCATAGCATGGTCGAAGACAGGACCTTGTGTCAGACCGAAAAACTATAGGGTGATCTTTACTATTGCTCCTACAAAGGATAGTAATTGCATCCTACACGTTATAGACCATAATCAAAAGCATGTCACGGGACATTGCCTTAACAGTTGTTTGTTCAACGCTTTTCTTTACAACCGGACGGTAGTTTACCGAAAGGTAATATACGGAGCAAGTAAACTGGACGTGTTGCTTTCCTAATACAAGGTTAGCAAGTGGGTGACACAAAACCGCAAGTTTTAAGCTAAAATTTTCAAATCTAAAACCAACAAAACCCACAAAAACAATTTGCAAACACCGGTGAAGGATTATTCCAGAAAACTTATCTAGGGTAAAAGCTAGATTAAATTTTCAAAAAGATCAAATGTTTTCATAAAGATCCAATTTCCTTAAAGGATCTAAATTTTTATAGTTATGTGGGACTGTAAACCACATCGTTACTACCATTGTTCATACCGCTATATTAAAATCAATGATGAAGAAAGTGTGAAGAATAAAAAAGTGATTCTAGTAAAGTTATATTCAAGTTCTATATTGCTTGAGGACAAGCAACGCTCAAGTATGGGAATATTTGATAATGCTGAAAACGAACACATATTTCATAGCATTATCCCTCAAGAAAGACAAGCTTTTAGTTGCAATTATTCTATTTACAAGTGATATTCGTTTAAATATTAAAAGGTGAAGACAAAAGATAGATTCGATGATTTGAAGACGCAAACGACCAAAATGCTAAAAAGTACAAAGTACAATCCAAGTGGTTCAGTTTATTGATGTGAAACATCTCAAAATTACAAGAGTACAAGCCGCAAAACGCAAAGTACAAGATATTAAATAGTACGAAAGGACGTTCGAAAATCCGAAACCGGGACATGAACCAACTATTAACCCGCGACGCAACGGAGCTAAAATTACAAGTCAACTATGCACAAGTGAAATGTCCCGTTCTTATTGAATAAAAACGTTCCATATTAATTGATTTCGTTGCGAGGTTTTGACCTCTATATGAGACGTTTTTCAAAGACTGCATTCATTTTAAAACAAACCATAACCTTTATTTTATCAATAAAGGTTTAAAAAGCTTTACGTAGATTATCAAATAATGATAATCTAAAATATCCTGTTTACACACGACCATTACATAATGGTTTACAATACAAATATGTTACAACAAAATAAATTTCTTGAATGCAGTTTTTACACAATATCATACAAGCATGGACTCCAAATCTCGTCCTTATTTAAGTATGCGACAGCGGAAGCTCTTAATAATCACCTGAGAATAAACATTCTTAAAACGTCAACAAAAATGTTGGTGAGTTATAGGTTTAACCTATATATATCAAATCATAATAATAGACCACAAGATTTCATATTTCAATACACATCCCATACATAGAGATAAAAATCATTCATATGGTGAACACCTGGTAACCGACATTAACAAGATGCATATATAAGAATATCCCCATCATTCCGGGACACCCTTCGGATATGATATAAATTTCGAAGTACTAAAGCATCCGGTACTTTGGATGGGGTTTGTTAGGCCCAATAGATCTATCTTTAGGATTCGCGTCAATTAGGGTGTCTGTTCCCTAATTCTTAGATTACCAGACTTAATAAAAAGGGGCATATTCGATTTCGATAATTCAACCATAGAATGTAGTTTCACGTACTTGTGTCTATTTTGTAAATCATTTATAAAACCTGCATGTATTCTCATCCCAAAAATATTAGATTTTAAAAGTGGGACTATAACTCACTTTCACAGATTTTTACTTCGTCGGGAAGTAAGACTTGGCCACTGGTTGATTCACGAACCTATAACAATATATACATATATATCAAAGTATGTTCAAAATATATTTACAACACTTTTAATATATTTTGATGTTTTAAGTTTATTAAGTCGGCTGTCCTCGTTAGTAACCTACAACTAGTTGTCCACAGTTAGATATACAGAAATAAATCGATAAATATTATCTTGAATCAATCCACGACCCAGTGTATACGTATCTCAGTATTGATCACAACTCAAACTATACATATTTTGGAATCAACCTCAACCCTGTATAGCTAACTCCAACATTCACATATAGAGTGTCTATGGTTGTTCCGAAATATATATAGATGTGTCGACATGATAGGTCGAAACATTGTATACGTGTCTATGGTATCTCAAGATTACATAATATACAGTACAAGTTGATTAAGTTATGGTTGGAATATATTTGTTACCAATTTTCACGTAGCTAAAATGAGAAAAATTATCCAATCTTGTTTTACCCATAACTTCTTCATTTTAAATCCGTTTTGAGTGAATCAAATTGCTATGGTTTCATATTGAACTTTATTTTATGAATCTAAACAGAAAAAGTATAGGTTTATAGTCGGAAAAATAAGTTACAAGTCGTTTTTGTAAAGGTAGTCATTTCAGTCGAAAGAACGACGTCTAGATGACCATTTTAGAAAACATACTTCCACTTTGAGTTTAACCATAATTTTTGGATATAGTTTCATGTTTATAATAAAAATCATTTTCTCAGAATAACAACTTTTAAATCAAAGTTTATCATAGTTTTTAATTAACTAACCCAAAACAACCCGCGGTGTTACTACGACAGCGTAAATCCGGTTTTACGGTATTTTTCGTGTTTCCAGGTTTTAAATCATTAAGTTAGCATATCATATAGATATAGAACATGTGTTTAGTTGATTTTAAAAGTCAAGTTATAAGGATTAACTTTTGTTTGCGAACAAGTTTAGAATTAACTAAACTATGTTCTAGTGATTACAAGTTTAAACCTTCGAATAAGATAGCTTTATATGTATGAATCGAATGATGTTATGAACATCATTACTACCTCAAGTTTAGTAGGTAAACCTACTGGAAGTGACAAGAAATGATCTAGCTTTAAAGGATCTTGGATGGCTTGAAAGTTCTTGAAGTAGGATCATGATACAGAAACAAGTTCAAGTAAGATTTTTACTCGAATTAAGATAGTTTATAGTTATAGAAATTGAATCAAAGTTTGAATATAAATATTACCTTGAATAAGAAAGATAACCTACTGTATATAACAAAGGTTTCTTGATCTTAGATGATTACTTGGAATGGATTAGAAAGCTTGGAAGTAAATTAGTAAACTTGAAGGGATTTTTTGAAGTGTTCTTCCTATGATGATTATAGCTTGATTCTTGAAGTGATTTTTGATGAAGATGATGATTAACTACTGGAAAAATACATTCATAATAGTGTGTGTGTGTGTGTGTGTTGAGAGAGAATTAGAAAGAGAATTGGAAGTGAAATGGAGTGAATGATGAGTGGTAATTGGTGAGTGGTGAGTGGGGTTAAAAGGAGTTCTAGTTAGTTGACTAGCTCATGGTAGAAGTTAAAATTGATTAGTCATACATGACATAATCAAGAGTGGAATCCCATGCTAGTTCCTATTGGTATATACTCATAGTAAGTACGTTTTGAAGCTGTGTATAATACGGGTAAGAATACGACTAGAATTCTTGATGAAAGAAAAGAATGGAAAAGTAACTGTAACCATTTTCGTTAAGTATGAGTGTTTTGATATATGTCTTGAAGTCTTTCAAAAGTATTTTAATACATCTAAATACACTACATGTATATACATTTTAACTGAGTCGTTAAGTCATCGTTAGTCGTTACATGTAAGTGTTGTTTTGAAACCTTTAAGTTAACGATCTCAATTAATGTTGTTAACCCATTGTTTATTATATCTAATGAGATGTTAAATTATTATATTATCATGATATTATGATACATTAATATATCTTAATATGATATATATACACATTTAAATGTCATTACAACGATAATCGTTACATATATGTCTCGTTTCGAAATCCTTAAGTTAGTAGTCTTGTTTATATGTATATAACTTATTGTTAATATACTTATGGAGATACTTACTTATCATAATCTCATGTTAACCATATGTATATCCATATATATATCATCATGTCATTTTTACAAGTTTTAACGTTCGTGAATCGCCGGTCAACTTGAGTGGTCAATTGTCTATATGAAACATATTTCAATTAATCAAGTCTTAACAAGTTTGATTGCTTAACATGTTGGAAACATTTAATCATGTAAATATCAATCTCAATTAATATATATAAACATGGAAAAGTTCGGGTCACTACAGTACCTACCCGTTAAATAAATTTCGTCCCGAAATTTTAAGCTGTTGAAGGTGTTGACGAATCTTCTGGAAATAGATGCGGGTATTTCTTCTTCATCTGATCTTCACGCTCCCAGGTGAACTCGAGTCCTCTACGAGCATTCCATCGAACCTTAACAATTGGTATCTTGTTTTGCTTAAGTCTTTTAACCTCACGATCCATTATTTCGACGGGTTCTTCGATGAATTGAAGTTTTTCGTTGATTTGGATTTCATCTAACAGAATAGTGAGATCTTCTTTAGCAAAACATTTCTTCAAATTTGAGACGTGGAAAGTGTTATGTACAGCCGCGAGTTGTTGAGGTAACTCAAGTCGGTAAGCTACTGGTCCGACACGATCAATAATCTTGAATGGTCCAATATACCTTGGATTTAATTTCCCTCGTTTACCAAATCGAACAACGCCTTTCCAAGGTGCAACTTTAAGCATGACCATCTCTCCAATTTCAAATTCTATATCTTTTCTTTTAATGTCAGCGTAGCTCTTTTGTCGACTTTGGGCGGTTTTCAACCGTTGTTGAATTTGGATGATCTTCTCGGTAGTTTCTTGTATAATCTCCGGACCCGTAATCTGTCTATCCCCCACTTTACTCTAACAAATCGGAGAACTGCACTTTCTACCATAAAGTGCTTCAAACGGCGCCATCTCAATGCTTGAATGGTAGCTGTTGTTGTAGGAAAATTCTGCTAACGGTATATGTCGATCCCAACTTTTTCCGAAATCAATAACACATGCTCGTAGCATGTCTTCAAGCGTTTATATTGTCCTTTCGCTCTGCCCATCAGTTTGTGGATGATAGGCAGTACTCATGTCTAGACGAGTTCCTAATGCTTGCTGTAATGTCTGCCAGAATCTTGAAATAAATCTGCCATCCCTATCAGAGATAATAGAGATTGGTATTCCATGTCTGGAGACGACTTCCTTCAAATACAGTCATGCTAACTTCTCCATCTTGTCATCTTCTCTTATTGGTAGGAAGTGTGCGGATTTGGTGAGACGATCAACTATTACCCAAATAGTATCAAAACCACTTGCAGTCCTTGGCAATTTAGTGATGAAATCCATGGTAATGTTTTCCCATTTCCATTCCGGGATTTCGGGTTGTTGAAGTAGACCTGATGGTTTCTGATGCTCAGCTTTGACCTTAGAACACGTCAAACATTCTCCTACGTATTTAGCAACATCGGCTTTCATACCCGGCCACCAAAAATGTTTCTTGAGATCCTTGTACATCTTCCCCATTCCAGGATGTATTGAGTATCTGGTTTTATGAGCTTCTCTAAGTACCATTTCTCTCATATCTCCAAATTTTGGTACCCAAATCCTTTCAGCCCTATACCGGGTTCCGTCTTCCCGAATATTAAGATGCTTCTCCGATCCTTTGGGTATTTCATCCTTTAAATTTCCCTCTTTTAAAACTCCTTGTTGTGCCTCCTTTATTTGAGTAGTAATGTTATTATGAATCATTATATTCATAGATTTTACTCGAATGGGTTCTCTGTCCTTCCTGCTCAAGGCATCGGCTACCACATTTGCCTTCCCCGGGTGGTAATGAATCTCAAAGTCATAATCATTCAATAATTCAATCCACCTACGCTGCCTCATATTCAGTTGTTTCTGATTAAATATGTGTTGAAGACTTTTGTGGTCGGTATATATAATACTTTTGACCCCATATAAGTAGTGCCTCCAATTCTTTAATGCAAAAACAACCGCGTCTAATTCCAAATCATGCGTCGTATAATTTTGTTCGTGAATCTTCAATTGTCTAGACGCATAAGCAATCACCTTCGTTCGCTGCATTAATACACAACCGAGACCTTGCTTTGATGCATCACAATAAATCACAAAATCATCATTCCCTTCAGGCAATGACAATATAGGTGCCGTAGTTAGCTTTTTCTTCAATAACTGAAACGCTTTCTCTTGTTCATCATTCCATTCAAATTTCTTCCCTTTATGCGTTAATGCAGTCAAGGGTTTTGCTATTCTGGAAAAGTCTTGGATGAACCTTCTGTAGTAACCAGCTAGTCCTAAAAACTGGCGCATGTGTTTCAGAGTTTTCGGGGTTTCCCACTTTTCAACAGTTTGTATCTTTGCCGGATCCACCTTAATACCTTCTTTGTTCACTATGTGACCGAGGAATTGAACTTCTTCCAACCAAAATGCACACTTTGAAAACTTAGCGTACAATTCTTCCTTCCTCAATACTTCTAACACCTTTCTTAAATGTTCACCGTGTTCTTGGTCATTCTTTGAGTAAATAAGTATGTCATCAATGAAAACAATGACAAACTTGTCAAGGTATGGTCCACACACTCGGTTCATAAGGTCCATGAACACAGCTGGTGCATTAGTTAAACCAAACGGCATGACCATAAACTCGTAATGACCGTAACGTGTTCTGAAAGCAGTCTTTGGAATATCATCATCTTTCACCCGCATTTGATGATACCCGGAACGTAAGTCAATCTTTGAATAAACAGACGAGCCTTGTAGTTGATCAAATAAGTCGTCGATTCTCGGTAGTGGGTAGCGGTTCTTGATGGTAAGTTTGTTCAACTCTCGGTAGTCGATACACAACCTGAATGTACCATCTTTCTTCTTGACAAACAAAACGGGAGCTCCCCACGGTGATGTGCTTGGTCGAATGAAACCACGCTCTAAAAGTTCTTGTAATTGGCTTTACAGTTCTTTCATCTCGCTGGGTGCGAGTCTGTAAGGAGCACGAGCTATTGGTGCAGCTCCTGGTACAAGATCTATTTGAAATTCAACGGATCGATGTGGGGGTAATCCCGGTAATTCTTTCGGAAATACATCAGGAAATTCTTTTGCAATGGGAACATCATTGATGCTCTTTTTTTCAGTTTGTACTTTCTCGACGTGTGCTAGAACAGCATAGCAACCTTTTCTTATTAGTTTTTGTGCCTTCAAATTACTAATAAGATGTAGCTTCGTGTTGCCCTTTTCTCCGTACACCATTAAGGGTTTTCCTTTTTCTCGTATAATGCGAATTGCATTTTTGTAACAAACGATCTCTGCTTTCACTTCTTTCAACCAGTCCATACACATCAAAACTCCCTAACTCTACTGGTATCAAATCAATCTTAAATGTTTCACTAACCAGTTTAATTTCTCGATTCCGACATATATTATCTGCTGAAATTAATTTACCATTTGCTAATTCGAGTAAAAATTTACTATCCAAAGGCGTCAATGGACAACTTAATTTAGCACAAAAATCTCTACTCATATAGCTTATATCCGCACCCGAATCAAATAAAACGTAAGCAGATTTATTGTCAATAAGAAACGTACCCGTAACAAGCTCCGGGTCTTCCTGTACCTCTGCCGCATTAATATTGAAAACTCTTCCGCGGCCTTGTCCATTCGTGTTCTCCTGGTTCGGGCAATTTCTAATAATGTGGCCCGGTTTTCCACATTTATAACAAACTACATTGGCATAACTTGCTCCGACACTACTTGCTCCGCCATTACTCGTTCCCACACCATTTGTTCCTTTCGTTCTATTAACCCCTGGTCCGTAGACCTCACACTTCACCGCGCTATGACCATTTCTTTTACACTTGTTGCAAAATTTGGTGCAGAACCCCGAGTGATACTTTTCACACCTTTGGCATAGCTGCTTCTGATTGTTGTTGTTGTTGCGGTTATTATTGTTGTTGGGATGATTGTTGTAGTTGCTGTTGTTGTTGTTGTTGTTGTTGTTGGGCCGTTCGTTGTAGTTGCGATTGATGTTGCGATTGTTGGGATAATTGTTGCGATTATTGTTGTAATTGCTGTTGTTGTTGTATTGGTGATTCTTATCACCGTTTTCCTCCCACTTTCTTTTGACTTGCTTCACATTGGCCTCTTCAGCAGTCTGTTCTTTAATTCTTTCTTCAATCTGGTTCACTAGTTTGTGAGCCATTCTACATGCCTGTTGTATGGAGGCGGGCTCGTGTGAACTTATATCTTCTTGGATTCTTTCCGGTAATCCTTTCACAAACGCGTCGATCTTCTCTTCCTCATCTTCGAATGCTCCCGGACACAATAGGCACAATTCTGTGAATCGTCTTTCGTATGTGGTAATATCAAATCCTTGGGTTCGTAACCCTCTAAGTTCTGTCTTGAGCTTATTGACCTCGGTTCTGGGACGGTACTTCTCGTTCATCAAGTGCTTGAATGCTGACCACGGTAGTGCGTACGCATCATCTTGTCCCACTTGCTCTAGATAGGTATTCCACCATGTTAACGCAGAACCTGTGAAGGTATGCGTAGCGTACTTCACTTTGTCCTCTTCAGTACACTTACTTATGGCAAACACCGATTCGACCTTCTCGGTCCACCGTTTCAATCCGATCGGTCCTTCGGTTCCATCAAATTCCAAAGGTTTGCAGGCAGTGAATTCTTTATAGGTACATCCTACACGATTTCCTGTACTGCCAGATCCAAGGTTATTGTTGGTATGTAGCGCAGCCTGTACTGCGGCTATGTTTGAAGCTAGAAAAGTACGGAATTCCTCTTCATTCATATTCACGGTGTGTCGAGTAGTCGGTGCCATTTCCTTCAAAATAGTCAAATGGAACAAGTTAATCATACAGAATATTAAGAGTAGTTAATAGTATTTCGTAGCATAATATGAACTCATTTATAAAAGCTTTTTCTTCATATTAGCGTTTTATAAGTTTAAATTCGGGTAGTACCTACCCGTTAAGTTCATACTTAGTAGCTAATATACAATTCAACTACTACAATTCTATATGAAAAACTGATTGTAATAATATTTCGCGTTCAAACTTTTATACAATATTTTACAAACTTACAATACCGCTTATTTTACATAAAGCATGAAATATAGCACACAATAACTTTGATACAAGATAGTTGTGAAGATAATTCTAGCTAGTACACAAGTCGTTCAGCAAAGGCAATAAAGACACGTAATTCATACGTCCAGAAACAAGTCATGCATTCTGGTTTTACTAGGACTACTTCCCATCCTTGGTCTTGTGGAACATAACCGTTATGGCCGTTGATAAGACAGCGTGTTGTAACGTCTTCAAAGGGACGAGGGTTACGTAATGTCAAACAGTCCCGTAACAATCTAAAAAACTTATTTCTTACCCCAATTACCGACTCCGTCACTTGTGGGAACGTTTTGTTTAATAGTTGTAGGCCGATGTTCTTGTTCTCACTTTGGTGAGAAGCGAACATTACTAATCCGTAAGCATAACATGCTTCTTTATGTTGCATGTTAGCCGCTTTTTCTAAATCACGAAGTCCAATATTCGGATATATTGAGTCAAAATAATTTCTTAACCCGTTGCGTAAAATAGCATTTGGGTTCCCTGCAATATATGCGTCAAAGTAAACACATCGTAACTTATGGGTTTCCCAATGTGATATCCCCCATCTTTCGAACGAAAGCCTTTTATAAACCAAGACATTCTTGGAACGTTCTTCGAATGTCTTACAAACTGATCTCGCCTTAAATAGTTGTGCCGAAGAATTCTGACCGACTCTAGACAAGATTTCATCAATCATGTCTCCGGATAGGTCTCTTAAAATATTTGGTTGTCTATCCATTTTGTGTTTTTATACTGTAAAATAGACAAGAGTTAGATTCATAAAAAAAAATACTTATTAATACAAGCAATTTTTACATATATCATAAAGCATAAGCACACTATATTACATATATTACACCACACGAATACAACTATCTTATTCCGACTCGCTTGTTTCTTCTTCTTCGGTTTTGGTTCGTTTTACCAAGTTTCTAGGGATATATGATGTTCCCCTAATACGAGCCGTCGTTATCCACATTGGTTTAGAAAAACCTGGTGGTTTAGAGGTTCTCGGGTCATTGTTACAACTTAAGGACTTCGGGGGTTGACGATACATATAAAGTTCATCGGGGTTGGAATTAGATTTCTCTATTTTTATGCCCTTTCCCTTATTATTTTCTTTTGCCTTTTTAAATTCAGTTGGGGTAATTTCTATAACATCATCAGAATTTTTGTCGGAATCCGATTCATCGGAGAATTGGTAATCCTCCCAATATTTTGCTTCCTTGGCGGAAACACCATTGACCATAATTAACCTTGGTCGGTTGGTTGAGGATTTTTTTTTACTTAACCGTTTTATTATTTCCCCCACCGGTTCTATTTCTTCATCCGGTTCTGATTCTTCTTCCGGTTCCGATTCTTCTTCCGGTTCCGACTCTTCTTCCGGTTCCTCTTCGGGAACTTGTGAATCAGTCCACGAATCATTCCAATTTACATTTGACTCTTCATTATTATTAGGTGAGTCAATAGGACTTGTTCTAGAGGTAGACATCTATCACATAATATCAAACGCGTTAAGAGATTAATATATCACATAATATTCACATGTTAAAAATATATAGTTTCCAACAAAATTTGTTAAGCAATCATTTTTCAAGTAAACACGGTCGAAGTCCAGACTCACTAATGCATCCTAACAAACTCGATAAGACACACTAATGCAAAATTCTGGTTCTCTAAGACTAACGCTCGGATACCAACTGAAATGTCCCGTTCTTATTGATTAAAAACGTTCCATATTAATTGATTTCGTTGCGAGATTTTGACCTCTATATGAGACGTTTTTCAAAGACTGCATTCATTTTAAAACAAACCATAACCTTTATTTTATCAATAAAGGTTTAAAAAGCTTTACGTAGATTATCAAATAATGATAATCTAAAATATCCTGTTTACACACGACCATTACATAATGGTTTACAATACAAATATGTTACAACAAAATAAGTTTCTTGAATGCAGTTTTTACACAATATCATACAAGCATGGACTCCAAATCTCGTCCTTATTTAAGTATGCGACAGCGGAAGCTCTTAATAATCACCTGAGAATAAACATGCTTAAAACGTCAACAAAAATGTTGGTGAGTTATAGGTTTAACCTATATATATCAAATCATAATAATAGACCACAAGATTTCATATTTCAATACACATCCCATACATAGAGATAAAAATCATTCATATGGTGAATACCTGGTAACCGACATTAACAAGATGCATATATAAGAATATCCTCATCGTACCGGGACACCCTTCGGATATGATATAAATTTCGAAGTACTAAAGCATCCGGTACTTTGGATGGGGTTTGTTAGGCCCAATAGATCTATCTTTAGGATTCGCGTCAATTAGGGTGTCTGTTCCCTAATTCTTAGATTACCAGACTTAATAAAAAGGGGCATATTCGATTTCGATAATTCAACCATAGAATGTAGTTTCACGTACTTGTGTCTATTTTGTAAATCATTTATAAAACCTGCATGTATTCTCATCCCAAAAATATTAGATTTTAAAAGTGGGACTATAACTCACTTTCACAGATTTTTACTTCGTCGGGAAGTAAGACTTGGCCACTGGTTGATTCACGAACCTATAACAATATATACATATATATCAAAGTATGTTCAAAATATATTTACAACACTTTTAATATATTTTGATGTTTTAAGTTTATTAAGTCAGCCGTCCTCGTTAGTAACCTACAACTAGTTGTCCACAGTTAGATATACAGAAATAAATCGATAAATATTATCTTGAATCAATCCACGACCCAGTGTATACGTATCTCAGTATTGATCACAACTCAAACTATACATATTTTGGAATCAACCTCAACCCTGTATAGCTAACTCCAACATTCACATATAGAGTGTCTATGGTTGTTCCGAAATATATATAGATGTGTCGACATGATAGGTCGAAACATTGTATACGTGTCTATGGTATCTCAAGATTACATAATATACAATACAAGTTGATTAAGTTATGGTTGGAATATATTTGTTACCAATTTTCACGTAGCTAAAATGAGAAAAATTATCCAATCTTGTTTTACCCATAACTTCTTCATTTTAAATCCGTTTTGAGTGAATCAAATTGCTATGGTTTCATATTGAACTTTATTTTATGAATCTAAACAGAAAAAGTATAGGTTTATAGTCAGAAAAATAAGTTACAAGTCATTTTTTTAAAGGTAGTCATTTCAGTCGAAAGAACGACGTCTAGATGACCATTTTAGAAAACATACTTTCACTTTGAGTTTAACCATAATTTTTGGATATAGTTTCATGTTCATAATAAAAATCATTTTCTCAGAATAACAACTTTTAAATCAAAGTTTATTATAGTTTTTAATTAACTAACCCAAAACAGCCCGCGGTGTTACTACGACGGCGTAAATCCGGTTTTACGGTATTTTTCGTGTTTCCAGGTTTTAAATCATTAAGTTAGCATATCATATAGATATAGAACATGTGTTTAGTTGATTTTAAAAGTCAAGTTAGAAGGATTAACTTTTGTTTGCGAACAAGTTTAGAATTAACTAAACTATGTTCTAGTGATTACAAGTTTAAACCTTCGAATAAGATAGCTTTATATGTATGAATCGAATGATGTTATGAACATCATTACTACCTCAAGTTTAGTAGGTAAACCTACTGGAAGTGACAAGAAATGATCTAGCTTCAAAGGATCTTGGATGGCTTGAAAGTTCTTGAAGTAGGATCATGATACAAAAACAAGTTCAAGTAAGATTTTTACTCGAATTAAGATAGTTTATAGTTATAGAAATTGAATCAAAGTTTGAATATAAATATTACCTTGAATAAGAAAGATAACCTACTGTATATAACAAAGGTTTCTTGATCTTAGATGATTACTTGGAATGGATTAGAAAGCTTGGAAGTAAATTAGTAAACTTGAAGGGATTTTTTGAAGTGTTCTTCCTATGATGATTATAGCTTGATTCTTGAAGTGATTTTTGATGAAGATGATGATTAACTACTGGAAAAATACATTCATAATAGTGTGTGTGTGTGTGTGTGTTGAGAGAGAATTAGAAAGAGAATTGGAAGTGAAATGGAGTGAATGATGAGTGCTAATTGGTGAGTGGTGAGTGGGGTTAAAAGGAATTCTAGTTAGTTGACTAGCTCATGGTAGAAGTTAAAATTGATTAGTCATACATGACATAATCAAGAGTGGAATCCCATGCTAGTTCCTATTAGTATATACTCATAGTAAGTACGTTTTGAAGCTGTGTATAATACGGGTAAGAATACGACTAGAATTCTTGATGAAAGAAAAGAATGGAAAAGTAACTGTAACCATTTTCGTTAAGTATGAGTGTTTTGATATATGTCTTGAAGTCTTCCAAAAGTATTTTAATACATTTAAATACACTACATGTATATACATTTTAACTGAGTCGTTAAGTCATCGTTAGTCGTTACATGTAAGTGTTGTTTTGAAACCTTTAAGTTAACGATCTCAATTAATGTTGTCAACCCATTGTTTATTATATCTAATGAGATGTTAAATTATTATATTATCATGATATTATGATACATTAATATATCTTAATATGATATATATATACACATTTAAATGTCGTTACAACGATAATCGTTACATATATGTCTCGTTTCGAAATCCTTAAGTTAGTAGTCTTGTTTATATGTATATAACTTATTGTTAATATACTTATGGAGATACTTACTTATCATAATCTCATGTTAACCATATGTATATCCATATATATATCGTCATGTCATTTTTACAAGTTTTAACGTTCGTGAATCGCCGGTCAACTTGGGTGGTCAATTGTCTATATGAAACATATTTCAATTAATCAAGTCTTAACAAGTTTGATTGCTTAACATGTTGGAAACATTTAATCATGTAAATATCAATCTCAATTAATATATATAAACATGGAAAAGTTCGGGTCACTACAACATGAATATAATATAATATATATATAATTATATAAAATTATATATATTATATTATATTATATATTATTAAATAAAACGTCGGCAAACAAGAAAATAAAAGTTTGTGAGCTGTCCCAGGGGGCCATACGATCGCATGGCCTGGAGGACTATAATCCATGCGATCGCATGGCTGAAGATTCCAGGACAGGTCCTATAAATTGCAAGTTTGGGCGACGAATTATACACACCTTTTTCTATCTATCTATCTACGATATATTTATATTTATATTTTATAATTTTAATTTTAATTTTAGTTTAATAATAATAAGGTTATAGTGGCGAATGTTTTAAGTTTGTAAGTCGAAATTCTGTCCGTATAACACTACGCGATTAATACTCATTGTAAGTTATGTTCAACCTTTTTAAATTAATGTCTCGTAGCTAAGTTATTATTATGCTTATTTAAGCCAAAGTAATCGTGATGTTGGGCTAAATATTAAGACGGGGTAATTGGGCTTTGTACCATAATTGGAGTTTGGACAAAAGAACGACACTTGTGGAAATTAGACTATGGGCTATTAATGGGCTTTATATTAACTAAACGATATCTCGTTAATTTAATATTAAAGGTTACAATTCGACGTATCTGTAAATAACCACATACGCTTAATCGGGTACGGTGGGCGGGATATCTATAAATACCAATAATTGTTCATTTTACCGGATATGGGGATGGATTAATAGTCAATGGACTCGTTGAAACAGGGGTGGATTACATTCAAGGGTAATTGGTGTAATTATTAACAAAGTATTAAAACCTTGGACTACACGCAGTCGATAACTTGGTGTATTCATTAAACAAAGTATTAAGACCTTGTTACAGTTCGAATCCTCAATTAGTTGGAATATTTGACTTCGGGTATAAGGATAAATTAACGAAGACTCTCGCACTTTATAATTATGACTGATGGACTATTATGGACAAAACCGTATGGACATATCGAATAATCCAGGACAAAGGACTATTAACCCATGGCAATAAACTAAAATCAACAAGTCAAACATCATGATTACGGAAGTTTAAATAAGCATAATTCCTTTAATTATATCTCATCGCACTTTTATTTACTGTCATTTTATTTATTGCACTTTTAATTATCGTACTTTTAATTATCGCACTTTTATTTATCGTCATTTACTTTATGCTTTAAATTAAGTTATTTTTATATTTAATATTTTACATTAGTTTTTAATTGTAACTAAAGTTTTAAAATCGACAAACCGGTCATTAAACGGTAAAAAACCCCCCTTTTATAATAATAATAATAATACTACTTATATATATATATATACACACACAAATATAGTTTAAAAATATAGCATTAAACTTGGCTAGCTCCCTGCGGAACGAACCGGACTTACTAAAAATTACACTACTGTACGATTAGGTACACTACCTATAAGTGTTGTAGCAAGGTTTACGTATATCCACTCTATAAATAAATAAATAACTTGTGTAAAATTGTATCGTATTTAATAGTATGTCGTAGTAAAAATATAACTATTTCGTATGCACCTCGCATAACATCAACGGACCTCAGCATCAAACAGGGTCGCCAAGTAGTAAGACTTATCCTATCCATGAGAGGATATGTCTCGTAAAATGGGGAGGGCGCCGTGCAAATTAGCTTGATAAGACTAAGGAATCAGACCCCCAGAAAGGATAATCTCCTTAAAGATTAAAAATCAGCTTTTAAGCCTGATATTACTCAATCCTTGAGATTGAATTTAAAGATTGAGAATTACAAACTCATGGAATTCAATAATATCTAAACTCGAGCTTGAACGAGAAAATATTTTGATCAAATTAAAACCGATTTGTTTTCTGAAAACCTATTTTCAATGCGTTCATTACCATTGAACGTAAAATCCTAGGAATTCACCTGGAATTCATTAGGTCACCTGAACCAAATCGGGTGTCAACCGTAAGAACGGTGGTTGCATAGCATGGTCGAAGACAGGACCTTGTGCCAGACCGAAAAATTATAGGGTGATCTGTGACGATCTTTCCAAATCCATATGGACAATACGTCATTCATCGATTTTATTGCGAGGTATTTGACCTCTATATGATACGTTTTGTAAACATTGCATTCTTTTGAAAAGGCATACCATAAATGTATATTTAAATCAAAGGTTTTCGACATCTGATGATTTCTACATATAGACAATCACCGTAATAATAGTTTACAATAGTACTTCCGTTGACAATGCAGTCAAAATAAGATACATGGTGATGATTTGGTGAATGCAACATTTCCTTGAAAAAATATGCCATGTAAGACTCCATGCACATAGCTTGTCTAACATTTAAGCAAACAGCGAAAGACTTCTAGGGAACCTGAGAATAAACATGCTAACAAGTGTCAACACAAAGGTTGGTGAGTTCATAGTTTTAATGTTTTGCATAATCTGTACATAAAGGTGGATCACAAGATTTCAGTTGTTTCATCCAGAAACGTTTATCAAAATATTCTACAAGATTGAGCACCCTGGTAACTAAACTTAACGTATATATAATTTGTACCCTTTGTATAATCATCTTAATAATACACGCAAACCAACGTGTACACTTCTCAAATAGCATACGTCCGTTAAAAGGCTAGTGCTCTAGCTCGGACGGGGATATCAAGCCCTATGGATCCATATACTACTACTCGCGCCCACCAGTTCTTATAACCGGCAGTTACTAGTTACCAAAGCTAAGGGATTTTCGGTTCAAACTTAGTGTAGAATTTAGTATGTACTTGTATCCATTGCGTTTAAAATAAAGTGCATGTATTCTCAGCCCAAAAATATAGATTGCAAAAGCAATTAAAAGGGGAGCATATGAAACTCACCTTAGCAGCATATAAAGTCGTTCACCAAAATGTGACCGAAACTCGAATTACCAAATAACCGTAGATCTCAACCTAGAGAACATATGTTGGTAAATAAATGTCTATCAAGCTAGGTCAGGTCATAGTGTATCACATTCCTAATACTCGAGATCGACATACAAAAGTTATCCAATGTCGTTTCAAAAAGTCAATTTTGACAGTTGTTTAACAAAACGAGACGTACCTTATATAAGGATTCATTTACTCGGTTGGTAATATTCAAAAATCCAAATTATAAATCTCGTAAACGAGTTGTTTAAATCTTAATTGTAGATTCAAAAGTAATTTCAATTAACGTCAATTATAATTCAATTGATCATATCTTTTAATCCGTTCATCGAAATTATTCGATATCTAAATGAAAAGTTATTGATTTTTCGCCAGCTTTCCAAAAACATGTATATCATATACTTTTTACCAGTAATATATGTATTTAATTCGTGATTCATTATAACTGTTTAACGACGAAATTTAGCATACAAGCATATATAAATATATATATACTCGAGCACTAGACATGGATACACAATTAATATATAAAAGATAAAATATGAGTGCTTACGTATCAATATTGAGATTCAATATTCTAGGAAAGTACGTAGACGCAACAGAGATGATAAACACTAGATTTGATTCACAAATATACCCCCGAACATTACCCATAACCTCCTTGGCAATAACCCATAATTTCCTTAGCTCTATCCCGCTCGAAAACATATTTTGAAAATGACACGCACATGACCTCGTCGTAGTATTTTAGGTATATATACTACTAATAATAATATTATAATAAGATTAATAATAATAATATAAATCTTAATAATAATAATAATAATAATAATAATAATAATAATATAAAAAAATAATAATACGGAGGAATGAATCGAGCTTTTATAGTATGTGACCTGCTACTGTACCTCATGCGATCGCATGAGTTTTCAGTATTTTTGTCATGCGATCGCATGGCCGCCTTATCCGTTTTTGTTTGCTAGTTCATCGACATCAAATAGTGTTTTACTGTAGCAATTAGTGATACTGTAGCAAATAGTGTTTACTGTAGCAAAGTCATTTTACTATAGCAAATAGTGTTTTACTGTAGAAAAGTCATTTTTACTTGTACATATATATATATATATATATATATATATACATACATACATATAATTGTTCATGAATCATCAAGAGCAGTCAAATGTAATGAAACAGTTCTAAAATTTTGAGATTCAACTTCATAGACTTTGCTTATCGTGTCGGAAACGTTAAATCATTTAAAGATAAAGTTTAAATTTGGTCAAAAATTTTTGGGTTGTCACAGTACCTACCCGTTAAAGAAATTTCGTCCCGAAATTTGAGTGAGGTCGTTATGGCTGACAATAAAAATGTTTTCATGACGAATATGAGTTGGTAAATAGAATTTTATCACCATTGAATAATACGGATAAAACAATCCGATTACTCGAAGCGTATTTGAGAAGTTATCGTAATAGAGTGAAATGGAGAATAGAGATTCATCTTATCTCTTGATGTAGTAATGATTGATTTTCGGAATTTAAGGAATAGAAAATCTTCATAATTTAAATAAGATTTGATTCTTCAAAATTTAAGGAAATTAGGATTTCCTTTGATTAAATGCGTAATCTGCCTCGATTGCTATGTCTGATATTTTGCTATAAATTAACCTCTTCCATTTCATTTATTCTCACCACTCCTATAATCTTCTTTCTTATTTCATACTTACAAAAGATTTGTGAAAATGCTTCATCCAGTTCTGATTCTTGATATTTTCTTGGCTATCATATCATTCATTCTTCTTTTTCATCTGCCACCAGAGGAAGTTATTTTCTTCTACTATTACCTTGGGGTTATAGTGTTTTTCATTCTCCCGTGTCTTTATATTGCTATACGCATTGATATACACAGTTTGTAATTTCGGGGTTGTTATCGGGCTTTATATTCTCCATTATATTTCGGAGCTTCATGCTTTCGTTTTCTCTTCCCGACCTTAAGTCAAGCGGATAATGGTCCAGAATTCGTAGGTATGAAGTTTTAGATGAACATAACTAATGTTCTAAGAAATAAATGGTAATAGTACAATCTGCTTGTCAAATTACCAGAATACCTCGAAAAAGACCGAATCATTAAGAAAATATTTTCTTGATATTTTTAGAGATTATATAGAATGAAAGAGTTATGTAACATGGTTCATGATGAGGGTATGATCTGTAAACCTTTATCACGTTCCATTAGAAACTCAGCATGACTTACTGTAATATAATCACGTTGATCAAGTGTCATTATATTATGCTAATTCATGCTTCAGTTCCCAACACTACTTCAAAAACATTCGTATTTTAAATTCGAATTTTTCATAATCTAGAAACTAAAACAGTTTCTTTTATGATATAACACAGATAGCGTGAAGAGATAAATAATCTCGGACAATGATAGTTATGAAGATATCTTCAGAAATATCGAAGATATTTATAATGAAAGATATGATAATATCTTAGAATTTCTAATATCAACGGATGGTGAAGAAGATTTGTCTGTGAAGGTTTAGAGTCAGGAGCAAGGTATTCGTTAATGACTTCAGCAGGCACTGAATTATTTGGATTCTTTGAAGGCAGGTTCAGTCTTTGTGATTTATCCACAGCCTCCTTCATACTTTGCTCAATCCGTTTTCCAGTTCCAAACCTTCTCTTTTTCTCAGCTTTACCACCATACTATTCTTTATCATCAAACTTTTGACTGTTAAGGTCATTTGTAGTTTTTGCTGCTTCATCAATATTTTTCCAAAATTCGGAGAACTAGTTTCGTAGTTTGGGGTGTTTTTTGAAAACTTCACATTTGAAGTATGTAAGTCCAAGAGGTAGACGTTATATGTACACATATAACTGTTGGCGTAGACGTGCTACAAGATTTCAAAATACTGATTGCTAATTCCCGATAGTTGGTATGGCAATTGCCATTACAAGATGTGGATGAGTGCATGATACGGTTTCAATGAGTATAAGGATTTTTCGGAAGGTCAAAGAACAATGAAGTTGTTGGTAAATTTACTGCTAATGTGGTGGAACATGAAAGGTTCCCCAGTAATAAAAAAACATATATGCCAAAGTTACAAGTCTGAAAGGTCGTCGTTGACTGGTTGAATGGTTGATAATACTGGATACTTTGAAAAGGAATTGCAAGGTTATTTTCAGTAAAAACAATGCTAAAGGATCTTGCATAGTTTTGAAGTCAAAGTATAGCTTTAAAAGATGTAGAGATCTAAGAATGATGTCACCGGTTCAGAGTTATGGCTTGGATTCTGATCCGTTGATATCAGAATATGTGATTGAATTTGTATGAAATAATTGTGTATCATTGTGAAGATAGTGAGTATAGTTAATGATTTTTGAATCAAAATTGAAGAATATACAGTGTAACATATTAATTGTGAACTTAAATATTTCTCGTGTAGTACCTAACCGTTAAAGATTTCACAATTAATGCTTTGCACAAATGAATTTTTATTACCGTCTTTATGAAAATATATGTATGTATATATTTTTTTCAAATCTAATACAAATTTAATGAGTTAATATCATATTAAGCTCATTTGATTTTCGACTTGACTTATAAATGATTAATCTCTAAAACATTAAAGATTACATAATCTTTGCGGAGTATTTCGCTAATGTAATCGATACTTCATTATTTATTCTTAGTTCTCGGTAAAGGATGTTGATGCTTGTGGAATCTTTGTGAACCTTACAAGGCACAGATGATGTTTTCTGGAAAGTTTCGAGTACATCGAAAATGAAAATGTAAAATCAATTATGTAATTGAATAATACACTTGGTTTATTATGAAATGGAATTCATTGGGTTGAAACAGAGATTGTAGTTAACAATGGTTAAGTTGTTAAGGAAGGATGTACATCATTGCATATTAGTAATATGAACTAACCGAGTATTACCTACCAGTTAAGATTCACACGTAATAGCTTAGTACGAAAAGATTTATTTTGATTTCAAAATTCATATATATTAAATATACATAAAATTTCTTCAGGGGAAATGAGTTAATACTTCATCGGTTATTGTTGCTGGTATTTTCTTGATAACTATGGTGCGTATGACGTTGATGCTCGTGGGACAGATTGTGAAGTTGAGGTTTGTGATGCGGATGTTGTTGGTGGTGGTAATGGTACTGTTGGTGTTGTTGTCGGTGGTACTGTTGATGCCGGTGATGCTGCTGGTGCTTGTAACCTTTGCACTATATTCTCCAAAGCCACTACCTGAGCGCGAAGCTTGTTGACTTCTTCTACTACACCAGGATGATTGGCGGTTCGGAAGAGCGGATAAATAAGATCCAGAATTTGAGATAGTATATTATCGTGACGAGATACTCTGGAAATAAGAGAGAAAATGGTGTCTCGAACAGGTTCGCCGGTAAGTGCTTCAGGTTCTTCGTCAAGAGGGCAATGCGGTGGATGGAAGGGATCGACTTATTCTTGTCTCCAATAATTAAGTAGGCTACGAACCCATCCCCAATTCATCCAGAATAGATGATGGCTAATTGGTTGATCCATTCCGGTTACACTGTCTTCAGAATTCAGGTGAATATCCATATCGGAATAGCTGTCAGAGTTTATGGAATTTGAACTAGATACGGGATCCATCTTGTATAATTAGGGAGATGATTTTTGATATGAATTAGATTATAGAATTTAGTTTGGTATTCTTCAATACATAATTTACATATGTATATATAATACCAAATTCCATAAATCACGGAGAAATTTTCGGAAGATGTCAGGAAAAGTTTACAGTAACAGATACGCTAAGATATGAATTTTTGTCTATACACTATTTATGCAATAAATGCAGGAAAATGTGTCTAGACTTAAGAATGATAAGCATGTAATTTTCGACAAGAAATGATAAGCAAAACTTTTAACATGCAGACACGGTCGAAGTCCAGACTTACTAATGCATCCTAACAACTATCAGTTAGACACACTCATGCAAGACCTGGTTCACTAGGACCAACGCTCTGATACCAACTGTGACGATAGCTCCAAATCCATATGGACACTACGTCATTCATCAATTTCATTGCGAGGTATTTGACCTCTATATGATACGTTTTATAAACATTGCATTCTTTTGAAAATGCATACCATAAATGTATATTTAAATCAAAGGTTTTCGACATCTGATGATTTCTACATATAGACAATCACCGTAATAATAGTTTACAATAGTACTTTCGTTGACAATGCAGTCAAAATAAGATACATGGTGATGATTTGATGAATGCAACGTTTCCTTGAAAAAATATGCCATGTAAGACTCCATGCACATAGCTTGTCTAACATTTAGGCAAACAGCGGAAGACTTCTAGGGAACCTGAGAATAAACATGCTAACAAGTGTCAACACAAAGGTTGGTGAGTTCATAGTTTTAATGTTTTGCATAATCTGTACATAAAGGTGGATCACAAGATTTCAGTTGTTTCATCCAGAAACGTTTATCAAATTATTCTACAAGATTGGGCACCCTGGAAACTAAACTTAACATATATATAATTTGTACCCTTTGTATAATCATCTTAATAATACACGCAAACCAACGTGTACGCTTCTCAAATAGCATACGTCCGTTAAAAGGCTAGTGCTCTAGCTCAGACGGGGATATCAAGCCCTATGGATCCATATACTACTACTCGCGCCCACCAGTTCTTATAACCGGCAGTTACTATTTACCAAAGCTAAGGGATTTTCGGTTCAAACTTAGTATAGAATTTAGTATGTACTTGTATCCATTGCATTTAAAATAAAGTGCATGTATTCTCAGCCCAAAAATATAGATTGCAAAAGCAATTAAAAAGGGAGCATATGAAACTCACCTTAGCAGCATATAAAGTCGTTCACCAAAATGTGACCGAAACTCGGATTACCAAATAACCGTAGATCTCAACCTAGAGAACATATGTTGGTCAATAAATGTCTATCAAGCTAGGTCAGGTCATAGTGTATCACAATCCTAATGCTCGAGATCGACATACAAAAGTTATCCAATGTCGTTTCAAAAAGTCAATTTTGACAGTTGTTTAACAAAACGAGACGTACCTTATATAAGGATTCATTTACTCGGTTGGTAATATTCAAAAATCCAAATTATCAATCTCGTAAACGAGTTGTTTAAATCTTAATTGTAGATTCAAAAGCAATTTCAATTAACGTCAATTATAATTCAATTGATCATATCTTTTAATCCGTTCATCGAAATTATTCGATATCTAAATGAAAAGTTATTGATTTTTCGCCAGCTTTTCAAAAACATGTATATCATATACTTTTTACCAGTAATATATGTATTTAATTCGTGATTCATTATAACTGTTTAACGACAAAATTTAGCATACAAGCATATATAAATATATATATACTCGAGCACTAGACATGGATACACAATTAATATATAAAAGATAAAATATGAGTGCTTACGTATCAATATTGAGATTCAATATTGTAGGAAAGTACGTAGACGCAACAGAGATGATAAACACTAGATTTGATTCACAAATATACCGCGGAACATTACCCATAACCTCCTTGGCAATAACCCATAATTTCCTTAGCTCTATTCCGCTCGAAAACATATTTTAAAAGTGACACGCTCATGACCTCGTCGTAGTATTTTAGGTATATATACTACTAATAATAATATTATAATAAGATTAATAATAATAATATTAATCTTAATAATAATAATAATAATAATAATAATAATAATAATAATAATAATAATAATAATAATAATAATAATAATAATAATAATAAAAATATAAAAAAATAATAATACGGAGGAATGAATCGAGCTTTTATAGTATGTGGCCTGCTACAGTACCTCATGCGATCGCATGAGTTTTCAATGTTATTGTCATGCGATCGCATGGCCGCCTTATCCATTTTTGTTTGCTAGTTCGCCGACATCAAATACGGTTCACTGTAGCAATTAGTGTTTACTGTAGCAAATAGTGTTTTACTGTAGAAAAGTCATTTTACTGTAGCAAATAGTGTTTTACTGTAGGAAAGTCATTTTTACTTGTACATATATATATATATATATATATATATATATATATATATATATATATACACACATATAATTATTCATGAATCGTCGAGAGCAGTCAAATGTAATGAAACAGTTCTAAAATTTTGAGATTCAACTTCATAGACTTTGCTTATCGTGTCGAAAACGTTAAATCATTTAAAGATAAAGTTTAAATTTGGTCAAAAATTTCCGGGTTGTCACATGATCTTTACTATTGCTCCTACAAAGGATAGTAATTGCATCCGACACGTTGTGGACCATGAATATCTGCATGTCATTAGACATTGCCTTAACAGTTGCTTGTTCAACGCTTTCCTTTACAACCGGACGGTAGTTTACCGAAAGGTAATACACGGAACAAGTATACTGGACGTGTTGCTTTCCTAATACAAGGTTAGCAAGTGAGTGACACAAAATCGCAAGTTTTGAGCTGAAATTTTAAAATCTGAAACCCACAAAACCCACAAAAACATTTTGCAAACACCGGAGAAGGGTTATTCCGGAAAACTTATCTAGGGTAAAATCTAGAATGAATTTTCAAAAGATCAAATGTTTTCATAAAGATCCAATTTCCTTAAAGGATCTAAATTTTTAATAGTCATGTGGGACTGTAAACCACATCGTTACTATCATTGTTTATACCGCCGTATCAAAATCACTGATGTATAAAGTGTGAGAATAAAAAAAGTGATTCGAGTGAAGTGTGATTTAATTTCAAGTTCTGTATTGCTTGAGGACAAGCAACGTTCAAGTGCGGGGATATTTGATAGTGCTTCAAATGAACATATATTTAGGCACAATATCCTTCCAATATGTAAAGCTTTTAGTGGCAATTGTTCTATTTTTATGTAATATTCATTTAAATAAATAAGTGCGAAGACAAAAGAAGAAAATGACGATTTAAAGACGCAAATGACCAAAAAGCTCAAATGAACAAGATATAATTCAAGTGGTTCTATTTATTGATAAGAAACGTCTAAAAATGACAAGAGTACGAGCCGCGAAACGCAAAGTACACGATATCTACACGTACGAAAGGACGTTCGAAAATCCGGAACCGAGACATGAACTGAGCATCAACGCGCGAGTCAACGGAGCTAAAATTACAAGTCAACTATGCACAAGAATATAATATAATATATATATAATTAATATAAATTATATTTATTATATATATTTAAATAAAACGTCGGCAAACTAGAAAACAAAAGCATATGAGCTGGATCAGAGGGCCATGCGATCGCATGGCCAGAAGGCACAAAATCCATGCGATCGCATGGAGGTCAGAACCTGGCCAAGTGCTATAAAAGGCGATGTTTTCAGCGAATTATGTACACCATTTTTTCTTTCTTCCTCTGTAAACTTTATATATATATATATATATATATATATATATATATATATATATATATATATATATATATATATATATATATATATATATATATATATATATATATATATTATAATTTAAGTTAATTTTAATAATAAAGTTATGGTTTAGTTGAGTTATTGTAACAAATGTTTTACGGGTTTTAAAGTTGGAACTCTGTCTGGGTAACGCTACGCGATAAATAATCACTGTAAGCTATGTTCTTCCCTTTTAAATTAATGTCTCGTAACTAAGTTATTATTATGCTTATTTGAGTCGAAGTAATTGTGATGTTGGGCTAAATATTAAAGATGGGGTTATTGGATTTTGTACCATAATTCGGGTTTGGATAAAAGACCGACACTTGTGAACATTTGACTATTGACTATTAATAGGTGGGGGTATTGTCTAATTGAATGACAATTCATTGGAACTTGTCAAACCTATCTTCAAATTAGTTAATCTAATAATTATTAAATGATTACGAATGTCCTATTTAGTGACGTTTATACGACATCATTTACAATCATTTAATTAATCAATTGGATTGAGTAATTGATTATTCATTATGGCCAAAGTGAATAAATTAATGTATCATGGACTAATTAAAACAGGGGTGGATTACATACAAGGATAATTGGTGTAATTGTTAACAAAGTATTAAAACCTTGGATTGCACGCAGTCGATAACCTGGTGTAATTATTAAACAAAGTATTAAAGCATTGTTACAGTTCGAATCCCTAATTAGTTGGAATATTTGACTTCGGGAATAAGGTTAATTTGACGAGCATTTTATAATTATGACCGATAGACTATTATGGACAATAACCAGATAGGTATCAAATAAACCAGGACAAATGACAATTAACCCGGGTAACAATTAATTAAAATCAAAACGTCAAACATCATGATTACGGAAGTTTAAATAAGCATAATACTTTTATTTCATATTTCATCGTACCTTTATTTACTGTCATTTTAATTACTACAATTTACTTTATCACAATTTAAATTCTGTCATTTATATTATCGTCATTTATCTTTACGCTTAAAATATAAAATCGACAAACCGGTCATTAAACGGTAAAAAACCCCTTTTATAATAATATTACTATATATAATTATATATATATTTTATATAAATATAGTTGTTAAAAATATAGCGTTAAACTCAGCTAGCTCCCTGTGGAACGAACCAGAGTTACTAAAAACTACACTACTCTACGATTAGGTACACTGCCTATAAGTGTTGTAGCAAGGTTTAAGTATATCTCATCTATATAAATAAATAAAACTTGTGTAAATTGTATCGTATTTAATAGTATTTTGTAGTAAAAAAAATAATCTATTTCGTATACACCGCTGCACACATCACTTGTCTTTCTTGAAGGATAATGCTATGAAATATATGTTCGTTTTTAGCATTATCAAATATTTCCACACTTGAGCGTTGCTTGTCCTCAAGCAATATAGAACTTGAATAAAACTTTACTAGAATCACTTCTTTATTCTTCACACTTTGTACATCAGTGATTTTAATACGGCGGTATGAACAATGATAGTAACGATGTGGTTTACAGTCCCACATGACTATAAAAATTTAGATCCTTTAGGAAATTGGATCTTTATGAAAACATTTGATCTTTTGAAAATTCAATATAGTTTTTTTACCCTAGATAAGTTTTCCGGAATAACCCTTCACCGGTGTTTGTAAAATAATTTTGTGGGTTTTGTGGGTTTCAGATTTGAAAATTTTAGCTCAAAACTTATGGTTTTGTGTCACCCACTTGCTAACCTTGTATTGGGAAAGCAACACGTCCAGTATACTTGCTCCGTATATTACCTTTCGGTGAACTACCGTCCGGTTGTAAAGGAAAGCGTTAAACAAGCAACTGTTAAGGCAATGTCTAATGACATGCTTTTGATTATGGTCTACATCGTGTCGGATGCAATTACTATCCTTTGTAGGAGCAATAGTAAAGATCACCCTATAGTTTTTCGGTCTGGCACAAGGTCCTGTCTTCGACCATGCTATGCAACCACCGTTCTTCCGGTTGACACTCGATTTGGTTCAGGTGACCTAATGAATTCCAGGTGAATTCTTAGGATTTTACGTTCAATGGTAATGAACGCATTGAAAATGGGTTTTCAGAAAATAAATCGGTTTGTAATTTGATCAAAATATTTTTTCATTCAAGCTCGAGTTTAGATGTCATCGAATTCCATGAGTTTGTAATTCTTAATCTTTAAGTTCAATCTCAAGGATTGAGTAATATCAGGCTTAAAAGCTGATTTTTAATCTTTAAGGAGATTATCCTTTCTGGAGATCTGATTCATTAGTCTTATAAGCTAATTTGCACGGTGCCCCCCCATTGTACGAGACAGATCCTCTCATGGTTAGGATAATTCTGACCACATGGCGACCCTGTTTGATGCTGAGGTCCGTGGATTTCCAGCTGATTTTCGAGAAAACTTTTCAAGGTTTTTCGTAGTCTCTACAAATGGTCTGGACGACAACTTCCTAACCTAAATCAAGAAGAGCGTGTTTTTTTCTCAGAAGACTTTACTTCCTTTTAAATTCCATTTATATTACAATAAACTGGGTAAAACTGATTAATATCGTCCGAAACAAAAGTATCTTCAATTATTTGTACAAAAATATGTGATATATGTTCTAAATAACTTGGTAAATATTTCCCACACTTGGCTTTTATTTTTCTTTCTTTGCCTTTTTATTCTCTTCTATTCCATTTTAAATGAATTCAAGCGTTTTGGGTTGTTTCTCAATTTATGTCCTTTCCGAGGTAACAATAATTTCGGTGTTAACACCTAGTTTTATCGTTCATAAATATGTATAAACATGATTTTGAGTTCATTTAGTTGAAAATTTTTAAAATTTTTACTAGAAGTGGGTAGTCAGTATATAAGACTAGGGTTGTTCTTTATTATCATAGAGCACTAGATTCTAATACAACTACTGCGTTATTAATAAAGTTTAACGGTGGCTATTAAACCAAGTGTATAAGTCAAAAAAAATTTAAAATCGAAAGAATTTAATCCCTTCCCACACTTAAGATCTTGCAATGCCCTCATTTGCAAGAAATCAGTAACAATTTAAATTATTGAAGGTGAATAGCGTAGAAAAATGATTAAATTTTACCAAAGTCTCCAAACATATTGTTGTTTGTTTGAATGATAAATGGTGCACATCATTTGTTCATTCCTGCAGTTGTTATTTCACATATATTTTGTATCTTGTCGTCAAAATTAGTTGCTTTTGTTGAACTTAATGCCAGTCTTTGAAAATGCGCTGTTTTACCCTGTTGTGTACATGAGATAAAATAAATACAATACAAATATAAACATGCATGGTATTTTGAAATGGGACTTAATATCCCACTTTCAATTTACAAAAATGAAATATTAGTACTAAATAAAAAAAATGTTAAACATTACATAAAAGTATCAAAATGTTAAATGTTTAACATAAATAGATAAAAATAATAAAACATAAGAAATCACCAATGGAACACTATTGATTTGGATAGGAATTCCAGTTCATATCATCGCTCGGGTTCCATGGTTGGTGATAGGTGTTCTGGTAGGCTTGATTGGGGTCGTACAGGTCAAAGGGTGGTCGCATGTCGGGCTGATGTGGTGGATAAAAAGCAGGCCGAGTCAGGATGTAGTTATTTGGTACCTGATATGATAGCTGGCTCATGATTTGGTGCTGATGAACTTGCTAGCTATCGTGTTGGCGTCGCCTGGAGCACTCATACTCATCCGCGGCTCTCCACTGCTCATACTGATGATGCCTAGTCTGGTTATTCATTTCCACCTCATCTATATGTTGGAAGACATCAGTATAACTATCCCTAATGACATCCCTAATGTCATCTGCTTCCTCCATCTCCTCATCCGAACCCCTCTCTACATGTGGATGGGTGCCCTGATATGGTATTGGCATATTGTGCCTTCGTTTTAGTACCTTTGCACCCAGATATACCTGCAAACCTATAGTATCGGTTTGTTCCTCAACTACCATCATTGGACCCCCGTGTTCCCTATCTACACCTAAATACTCTCCAATGAGAGTAACAAAAATGTCTCCTCCTATTATTCCCCCGTCCTGTATACCTTTTACAACTTTGGACAAATAAAACCCAACACATTAGGGGATATTAACAAAGCCTCTTGTGTCTCGAATGCACTTAAGGTAGAATAAATCGTTTAGGGTCACTTTTTCCTTATTTCTACCTCTTTGTGTAATAGAGTTCGCTAAAAATCTATGAATTATACGGAGCTCTGCTTTATTAATATCTAAATAGGAGTGTCTTCCACCCCGCGTAAACACATTAAAATTTGACATACGCCTCCATATGGCGTTAGCGTCAAAATCTCTATCTACCCTCTCACCTTGATAAATTAAAGCTGTACAATCAGGTGATAATAATTCGGCGGGGGTGTAAATATGTAAAGCTCTAGCCATGTCTATCATAGACATCCTGTACATCCTACCTCCAAGTAAAAATCTAAGAAAAGTCTTATCGTCTAACCTATCTACATCCTTATTTAAGGCTATAGTACTCATTAGCTCAATACACCACTCCTTATATACAGGCATACGAGTGGTAAATAAACGTTCCCAATCAGAAAAAGAAGAGTTGTCATACCTTTGGATTAGTAATAGCCTAACTGGGTTAGCTAGGTTGACCATTTCCAAAGGCACCCAATCTATTACCCTTGGTACTTTCACATTTTTGGTGCAAAGCTTAAATTTGTTACGTTGGTACGTCGGGTAATCTCTCCAGCTTCGATCAAATCTAAGATTGGGATGTAACTCATCTTCATGAATTCTCGAGTGCTCTATTACATGGTGAACGGGAAATACTATGTAAGCAATAAAAAATTATGGTTCTGGTTCATAGTATGGCACGTGTTGATCATAATGTTGTTGTTGTTCAGGTTGTGGTTCCGGTTGCGGTTCTTGATCAGGTTCTTGTTCATGTTGTCTAGATGATGATGCACCGTCCGTATCTGTATTTCTCTGCAAAACACATTAAACACAAAATTTGTGCATCCAAATATGCATTAGTGTTAGCAAAATAACAAATTAAAACAATTACAATAACATGTTTAATCCATATTAAACTTATACTCATTTTCATATTTTTATCAATTCTACAATTTTTTCAAATAAGCATATATGAAAAGGTATACAAAGTTCATAAGCATTCAACTCAAATAACATGTTAAAATAATCATTACTAGCAATTAAACAAGTTTTAAATGGCAATTACATCAATTTAATCAAGTTCATGAATTTTAGACTTAAAAAGTCCACTTTGATGTTCAAAAATCATGTTTAGGATCAAAGTTTGGATCATTTAGCTACCTAAACATGTTACACTACTTAATTTAGCACTAATTCATAACAAAAATCGGCCATAACCTGTTTATATCAAAAAGTCCCAAATTGCTCAAGAACACAAACCCTAGATTTCTAAAAAATTTGAAGTTTAAGGCTTCAAATCATGACAAATAGCATCAATCTAGGTTATACAAGCATAATATACTAACAATTTAACTCTAATTAAGCTAGAAATCATCAAAATTAAATTAGAAAAAATAGTTGTAATTATCACTAAAACTGAGAAATTAAAGAGTTTAGGGGTGAAATTTCTACCCTTTTGCTTCCCCATCTGAAGAAAGGCATGATTATAGCGGATTATAGCACGAAATTTGGTTAATTTTGGTGAAAAATTGAAGATTTTAGGAGTGTTTTTGGGTGTTTGTTCGTGATATGTGTGTGTAAAATGTGTGGAGACAGAAGCAGGTCGACTGCTTTTGATCCTGTCCAGTTTTTTTGTGCCATGCGATCGCATGGTGCTATAGGGTAAATCCAATGCGATCGCATGGGGTCCCTGATTTTTTTTTTTTATAAAAACTTTAACTTATAAAATAAATAATTAATTAATTAAAATTTTGTTTCTTTTTAGATTGAGGGCGTTTCGGTACGTTTACCTAGTTCGTCCCTCGACAAAATTTTAAAATTTGTTATTTTAAAGCGACTGTTTTAAAAGCAAAGATTTTTGGGGTTTTTAAATGTTTTTGGCATACTTTAGATCAATAAAATTAAAAATAATGATAATAAAATTTCTCATCCCACCCTCGGGTAAAGCAATTTCGGTTCAACGACCTAGTCTTCAACTCACGACGAATTTTAAAAATCATATTTTTAACTTAATGAAATAAAGTACATTTTTGTTTTTAAATTCACACCAAACTTAAATTTAAAATGCATATAATTTCATATAAATATTAATAATTTTTATAAACATTAATTTTACAATCTTACATTTGGAAATAATATAGTTATACATTAATTTTAAAAAACAAGGTAAAAATAAAAAATAAAAATCTTTTTGGTCTTTTATCTCACTTTAATCAATCAATTATTAACAAAAATATACGTCCCCTTTTGGGTAAAGTAATTTCAGCTATATTACCTAGTTTTACTCCTGACGAATTTCTGAAATATTTTGGATTGATTGATTAAAGATATTTATACCTTATGAATAAACGGTAAATTTCGCAGTGATGCATTAAATTTTTGTATGATATCAATAATTTCGGTTTCGCATACCTAATTTTATTGAATATCAATTTAATACTTTATAGCGAACGATTCAGCGTTTATTATTAAAAGGTTAAAAACAATAAATAAAAACTGTACATACTTACCTGTGAGATAGAATTCTCAGAGACCTGCTTTAGCCGAATCATAGGAGAGTCGTTCGATTTGGTTTTCCATAGCTACATAGGCGTAACCTCTATTTTTCAATAATTTTTCTTCTAAACATATGAACGGTCCTTCTCTGTATAAAGTAACGAATTCGGTATTGGAATGTGTTTGATTGTTCAAACATTTCCCTTCGTGTGACCATTTTCCGCATTTATGACATCTTTCAAGGTGTCGTGCTCTTCTTTTTGTTGCGGATTTTGATTTTCCTTTACCAAAATGTATCTTATGATGATCTTTCCTGAGTTCTTTCCTCACTTCATCCATTTTGCCTCTTATGAATGATACCAGTTCACTCGGGAAAGTGTTATTATTACGTTTAGTAATCATAGCGTGTAGTAGTAGACAATGGGTCAGATCAAATGAATTCTTCATCTCGTAAAACCTAAAAGAAATAAAAATTCAGAATGGAGGGAGAAGACTAGTTCTTTAGGGTCTGCTAGGGAAAGACCATTCGGATTCCATTCTCGAGAACTACACAAAAACAGAAAATCTAACTCTAGAAAGCATTATATTATCCTTAAAAACATTTGAATCTCCCCATACTTAGTTAGCTGTGGTATTGAAATTGTGATTAACTTCATTGTCAATTTCCATCGGATCATGTATGTAATGTTTAACTCTGTGACCATTAACTTTAAATTCAATCCCATTTGAATTTATTAACTCTATTGTTCCGTATGGGAAAACTCTTTTGACTATGAATGGTCCAGACCATCTTGATTTCAACTTTTCAGGAAATAGCTTGAATCGTGAATTGAAAAGAAGAACTCTGTCTCCTTCCTTAAATTCTTTTGAACTTCTGATTCTTTTATCATGCCATTTCCTCGTTCTTTCCTTATAGATTAACGAATTTTCATATGCCTCATGTCTTAATTCTTCTAATTCGTTTAATTGACTTAATCGTAGACGTCCAGCTTCATGTAAATCAAGATTACATGTCTTTAAAGCCCAAAATGCTTTGTGCTCAATTTCTACCGGAAGGTGACATGCTTTTCCGTAAACAAGTTTAAAGGGTGTGGTTCAAATTGGAGTTTTGTAGGCTGTTCTAAAAGCCCAGAGTGCATCCTCCAATTTCATGGACCATTCCTTCGGATTTGATCCTACGGTTTTCTCTAGAATATGTTTTAAAGCTCGGTTGGTGTTTTCAACTTATCCACTTGTTTGTGGATGATAAGCGGTTGAGATTTTATGAGTTACTCCATATCTTTGGAGAACTTTCTCAAGTTGATTATTACAGAAATGAGTACCCTGATCGCTTATTAAAGCATTCGGTGTTCCGAACCTTGCAAAAAGACATTTTAAGAAGTTGACTACAACTCGTGCATCGTTAGTTGGGAGAGCTTGTGTTTCCGCCCATTTAGATAATAATCAATGGCAACGAGAATGTATAGATTATTATGAGATTTTGGAAATGGACCCATAAAGTCAATACCCCAAACGTCAAATACTTCACATACTTGAATGACATTTTGTGGCATTTCATCACGTTGACTTATTTTTCCGGCCCTTTGACAAGCATAACAGGATTTACAAAGAAGGTGTGCGTCTTTGAAAATTGTAGGCCAATAGAATCCAGCGTCGTAGACTTTTCTTGCTGTGAGTTGAGGCCCATAATGCCCTCCTGTTGGTCCTGTGTGACAATGGTTTAAGATTTGACTAGCTTCATCTCCGAATACGCATCGGCGTATTATTCCATCGGGATAACTTTTAAACAAATGTGGATCTTCCCAGAAATAGTATTTTATATCATTAAAGAATTTCTTTCGTTTTTGGTACGACAACCCTTTTTCAAGGAATCCACATACTAAGTAGTTTGCATAGTCTGCAACCCATGGAATTTCATTATAATCGATCTTCAAAAGATATTCATCAGGAAAGTTATCTTGTATAGCCGATTCATTTAGAACTTCTAATTCAGGATTTTCAAGACGAGAAAGATGATCAGCGGCGAGATTTTCTGCTCCCTTTTTGTCTCGGATTTCAATATCGAACTCTTATAAGAGTAAGATCCAACGGATTAATCGTGGTTTGGCATCTTGTTTCGAAAATAGGTATCTAAAAGCAGAATGGTCGGTATAGACCACCGTTTTAGCTAGAACAAGATATGAACGAAATTTGTCAAAAGCAAAGACAATATGTAAAAACCCGTCCTTATCCATCTGGACGAATTCTTCAACATCTGATTCCATTGCGATGATCGGCTCCAAGTAATATCCTTAAAATGAGCAAATGCACAGCGGAAGACTTAATTTGTACCTGAGAATAACATGCTTTAAAAAGTCAACATAAAGTTGGTGAGATATATAGGTTTGATGCTAGCAGCGTAATAACTATGGACCACAAGATTTCATATATAAACATTTAATAAAAATATTCTAAGTGGTTGAGCACTTGGTAACCATACTTAACATTTAATCACGTCGCATATTCCCTTTATTATGAAATCTTACTACACTGTACCAAGTGTAGTCACGAAACGAAGTACTGTGCAACCGTTGAATACTGGTCGTCCAGTCCGGTTGGGGTTGTCAGGCCCGATAGATCTATCAACAGGATTCGCGTTTACAATACCGCTGTAAATATTAGTTACCAAGCTACAGGGAAGTATGCCAGTGGTACAACTCAACGTAGAATATATTTTTCAGTTACTTGTTGTAGTGACCCGAACTTTTCCATGTTTATATATATTAATTGAGATTGATATTTACATGATTAAATGTTTCCAACATGTTAAGCAATCAAACTTGTTAAGACTTGATTAATTGAAATATGTTTCATATAGACAATTGACCACCCAAGTTGACCGGTGATTCACGAACGTTAAAACTTGTAAAAAATATACGATGACATATATATGGTTATATATATAGTTAACATGTTTTTATTATAAGTATGTATCTCATTAGGTATTTTAACAATGAGTTATATACATAAAAATGAGACTATTAATTTAAGAAACTCGAAAACGATATATATAACGATTATCGTTATAACAACGTCTTACTAGGTACATATGAATCATATTAAGATATTGATACACTTGGTTAATTATGTTAAATGATAAGTAAATATATTATTAAGTGTATTAACAATGAAATACATATGTAAAAATAAGACTACTAACTTAATGATTTCGAAATGAGACATATATGTAACGATTATCGTTGTAACGACATTTAACTGTATATACATCATACTGAGATATATTATATATCATAATATCATGATAATATAATAATTTAAAATCTCTTTTGATATTATAAACATTGGGTTAACAACATTTAACAAGATCGTTAACCTAAAGGTTTCAAAACAACACTTACATGTAACGACTAACGATGACTTAACGACTCAGTTAAAATGTATATACATGTAGTGTTTTAATATGTATTTATACACTTTTGAAAGACTTCAATATACTTATCAAAATACTTCTACTTAACAAAAATGCTTACAATTACATTCTCGTTCAGTTTCATCAACAATTCTACTCGTATGCACCCGTATTCGTACTCGTACAATACACAGCTTTTAGATGTATGTACTATTGGTATATACACTCCAATGATCAGCTCTTAGCAGCCCATGTGAGTCACCTAACACATGTGGGAACCATCATTTGGCAACTAGCATGAAATATCTCATAAGATTACAAAAATATGAGTAATCATTCATGACTTATTTACATGAAAACAAAATTACATATCCTTTATATCTAATCCATACACCAACGACCAAAAACACCTACAAACACTTTCATTCTTCAATTTTCTTCATCTAATTGAACTCTCTCAAGTTCTATCTTCAAGTTCTAAGTGTTCTTCATAAATTCCAAAAGTTCTAGTTTCATAAAATCAAGAATACTTTCAAGTTTGCTAGCTCACTTCCAATCTTGTAAGGTGATCATCCAACCTCAAGAAATCTTTGTTTCTTACAGTAGGTTATCATTCTAATACAAGGTAATAATCATATTCAAACTTTGGTTCAATTTCTATAACTATAACAATCTTATTTCAAGTGATGATCTTACTTGAACTTGTTTCGTGTCATGATTTTGCTTCAAGAACTTTGAGCCATCCAAGGATCCATTGAAGCTAGATCCATTTTTCTCTTTTCCAGTAGGTTCATCCAAGGAACTTAAGGTAGTAATGATGTTCATAACATCATTCGATTCATACATATAAAGCTATCTTATTCGAAGGTTTAAACTTGTAATCACTAGAACATAGTTTAGTTAATTCTAAACTTGTTCGCAAACAAAAGTTAATCCTTCTAACTTGACTTTTAAAATCAACTAAACACATGTTCTATATCTATATGATATGCTAACTTAATGATTTAAAACCTGGAAACACGAAAAACACCGTAAAACCGGATTTACGCCGTCGTAGTAACACCGCGGGCTGTTTTGGGTTAGTTAATTAAAAACTATGATAAACTTTGATTTAAAAGTTGTTATTCTGAGAAAATGATTTTTATTATGAACATGAAACTATATCCAAAAATTATGGTTAAACTCAAAGTGGAAGTATGTTTTCTAAAATGGTCATCTAGACGTCGTTCTTTCGACTGAAATGACTACCTTTACAAAAACGACTTGTAACTTATTTTTCCGACTAGAAACCTATACTTTTTTTGTTTAGATTCATAAAATAGAGTTCAATATGAAACCATAGCAATTTGATTCACTCAAAACGGATTTAAAATGAAGAAGTTATGGGTAAAACAAGATTGGATAATTTTTCTCATTTTAGCTACGTGAAAATTGGTAACAAATCTATTCCAACCATAACTTAATCAACTTGTATTATATATTATGTAATCTTGAGATACCATAGACACGTATACAATGTTTCGACCTATCATGTCGACACATCTATATATATTTCGGAACAACCATAGACACTCTATATGTGAATGTTGGAGTTAGCTATACAGGGTTGAGGTTGATTCCAAAATATATATAGTTTGAGTTGTGATCAATACTGAGATACGTATACACTAGGTCGTGGATTGATTCAAGATAATATTTATCAATTTATTTCTGTACATCTAACTGTGGACAACTAGTTGTAGGTTACTAACGAGGACAGCTGACTTAATAAACTTAAAACATCAAAATATATTAAAAGTGTTGTAAATATATTTTGAACATACTTTGATATATATATATGTATATATTGTTATAGGTTCGTGAATCAACCAGTGGCCAAGTCTTACTTCCCGACGAAGTAAAAATCTGTGAAAGTGAGTTATAGTCCCACTTTTAAAATCTAATATTTTTGGGATGAGAATACATGCAGGTTTTATAAATGATTTACAAAATAGACACAAGTACGTGAAACTACATTCTATGGTTGAATTATCGAAATCGAATATGCCCCTTTTTATTAAGTCTGGTAATCTAAGAATTAGGGAACAGACACCCTAATTGACGCGAATCCTAAAGATAGATCTATTGGGCCTAACAAACCCCATCCAAAGTACCAGATGCTTTAGTACTTCGAAATTTATATCATATCCGAAGGGTGTCCCGGAATGATGGGGATATTCTTATATATGCATCTTGTTATTGTCGGTTACCAGGTGTTCACCATATGAATGATTTTTATCTCTATGTATGGGATGTGTATTGAAATATGAAATCTTGTGGTCTATTGTTATGATTTGATATATATAGGTTAAACCTATAACTCACCAACATTTTTGTTGACGTTTTAAGCATGTTTATTCTCAGGTGATTATTAAGAGCTTCCGCTGTCGCATACTTAAATAAGGACAAGATTTGGAGTCCATGCTTGTATGATATTGTGTAAAAACTGCATTCAAGAAACTTATTTTGTTGTAACATATTTGTATTGTAAACCATTATGTAATGGTCGTGTGTAAACAGGATATTTTAGATTATCATTATTTGATAATCTACGTAAAGCTTTTTAAACCTTTATTGATGAAATAAAGGTTATGGTTTGTTTAAAAATGAATGCAGTCTTTGAAAAAACGTCTCATATAGAGGTCAAAACCTCGCAACGAAATCAATTAATATGGAACGTTTTAAATCAATAAGAACGGGACATTTCAGTTGGTATCCGAGCGTTGGTCTTAGAGAACCAGAAAATTTGCATTAGTGTGTCTTATCGAGTTTGTTAGGATGCATTAGTGAGTCTGGACTTCGACCGTGTTTTCTTTAAAAATGATTGCTTAACATTTTTGTTGGAAACTATATATTTTTAACATATGAATATTATGTGATATATTAATCTCTTAACGTGTTTGATATTATGTGATAGATGTCTATCTCTAGAACAAGTCCCATTGACTCACCTAATAATAATGAAGAGTCAAATGTAAATTGGAATGATTTGTGGACTGATTCACAAGTTCCCGAAGAGGAACCGGAAGAAGAGTCGGAACCGGAAGAAGAATCGGAACCGGAAGAAGAATCGGAACCGGATGAAGAAATAGAACCGGTGGGGGAAATAATAAAACGGTTAAGTAAAAGAAAATCCTCAACCAACCGACCAAAGTTAATTATGGTCAATGGTGTTTCCGCCAAGGAAGCAAAATATTGGGAGGATTACCAATTCTCCGATGAATCGGATTCCGACGAGAATTCCGATGATGTTATAGAAATTACCCCAACTGAATTTAAAAAGGCAAAAGAAAATAATAAGGGAAAGGGCATAAAAATAGAGAAATCTAATTCCAACCCCGATGAACTTTATATGTATCGTCAACCCCCGAAGTCCTTAAGTTGTAACAATGACCCGGGAACCTCTAAACCACCAGGTTTTTCTAAACCAATGTGGACAACGACGGCTCGTATTAGGGGAACATCATATATCCCTAGAAACTTGGCAAAACGAACCAAAACCGAAGAAGAAGAAACGAGCGAGTCGGAATAAGATAGTTGTATTCGTGTGGTGTAATATATGGAATATAGTGTTCTTATGCTTTATGATATATGTAAAAATTGCTTGTATTAATAAGTATTTTTTTATGAATCTAACTCTTGTCTATTTTACAGTTTAAAAACACAAAATGGATAGACAACCCAATATTTTAAGAGACCTACCCGGAGACATGATTGATGAAATCTTGTCTAGAGTCGGCCAGAATTCTTCGGCACAACTATTTAAGGCGAGATCAGTTTGTAAGACATTCGAAGAACGTTCCAAAAATGTCTTGGTTTATAAGAGACTTTCGTTTGAAAGATGGGGGATATCACATTGGGAAACCCATAAGTTACGATGTGTTTACTTTGACGCATATATTGCGGGGAACCCAAATGCTATTTTACGCAACGGGTTAAGAAATTATTTTGACTCAATATATCCGAATATTGGACTTCGTGATTTAGAAAAAGCGGCTAACATGCAACATAAAGAAGCATGTTATGCTTACGGATTAGTAATGTTCGCTTCTCACCAAAGTGAGAACAAGAACATCGGGCTACAACTATTAAACAAAACGTTTCCACAAGTGACGGAGTCGGTAATTGGGGTAAGAAATGAGGTTTTTAGATTATTACGGGACTGTTGGACATTACGTAACCCTCGTCCCTTTGATGACGTTACAACACGCTGTCTTATCAACGGCCATAACGGTTATGTTGCACAAGACCAAGGATGGGAAGTAGTCCTAGTAAAACCAGAATGCATGACTTGTTTCTGGACGTATGAATTACGTGTCTTTATTGCCTTTGCTGAACGACTTGTGTACTAGCTAGAATTGTCTTCACAACTATCTTGTATCAAAGTTATTGTGTGCTATATTTCATGCTTTATGTAAAATAAGCGGTATTGTAAGTTTGTAAAATATTGTATAAAAGTTTGAACGCGAAATATTATTATAATCAGTTTTTCATATAGAATTGTAGTAGTTGAATTGTATATTAGCTACTAAGTATGAACTTAACGGGTAGGTACTACCCGAATTTAAACTTATAAAACGCTAATATGAAGAAAAAGCTTTTATAAATGAGTTCATATTATGCTACGAAATACTATTAACTACTCTTAATATTCTGTATGATTAACTTGTTCCATTTAACTATTTTGAAGGAAATGGCACCGACTACTCGACACACCGTGAATATGAATGAAGAGGAATTCCGTACTTTTCTAGCTTCAAACATAGCCGCAGTACAGGTTGCGCTACATACCAACAATAACCTTGGATCTAGCAGTACAGGAAATCGTGTAGGATGCACCTACAAAGAATTCACTGCCTGCAAACCTTTGGAATTTGATGGAACCGAAGGACCGATCGGATTGAAACGGTGGACCGAGAAGGTTGAATCGGTGTTTGCCATAAGTAAGTGTACTGAAGAGGACAAAGTGAAGTACGCTACGCATACCTTCACAGGTTCTGCGTTAACATGGTGGAATACCTATCTAGAGCAAGTGGGACAAGATGATGCGTACGCACTACCGTGGTCAGCATTCAAGCACTTGATGAACGAGAAGTACCGTCCCAGAACCGAGGTCAATAAGCTCAAGACAGAACTTAGAGGGTTACGAACCCAAGGATTTGATATTACCACGTACGAAAGACGATTCACAGAATTGTGCCTATTGTGTCCGGGAGCATTCGAAGATGAGGAAGAGAAGATCGACGCGTTTGTGAAAGGATTACCGGAAAGAATCCAAGAAGATATAAGTTCACACGAGCCCGCCTCCATACAACAGGCATGTAGAATGGCTCACAAACTAGTGAACCAGATTGAAGAAAGAATTAAAGAACAGACTGCTGAAGAGGCCAATGTGAAGCAAGTCAAAAGAAAGTGGGAGGAAAACGGTGATAAGAATCACCAATACAACAACAACAGCAATTACAACAATAATCGCAACAATTATCCCAACAATCGCAACATCAATCGCAACTACAACAAACGGCCCAATAACAACAACAACAGCAACTACAACAATCATCCCAACAACAATAATAACCGCAACAACAACAACAACAATCAGAAGCAACTATGCCAAAGGTGTGAAAAGAATCACTCGGGGTTCTGCACCAAATTTTGCAACAAGTGTAAAAGAAATGGTCATAGCGCGGCGAAGTGTGAGGTCTACGGACCAGGGGTTAATAGAACGAAAGGAACAAATGGTGTCGGAACGAGTAATGGCGGAGCAAGTAGTGTCGGAGCAAGTTATGCCAATGTAGTTTGTTATAAATGTGGAAAACCAGGCCACATTATTAGAAATTGCCCGAACCAGGAGAACACGAATGGACAAGGCCGTGGAAGAGTTTTCAATATTAATGCGGTAGAGGCACAGGAAGACCCGGAGCTTGTTACGGGTACGTTTCTTATTGACAATAAATCTGCTTACGTTTTATTTGATTCGGGTGCGGATAGAAGCTATATGAGTAGAGATTTTTGTGCTAAATTAAGTTGTCCATTGACGCCTTTGGATAGTAAATTTTTACTCGAATTAGCAAATGGTAAATTAATTTCAGCAGATAATATATGTCGGAATCGAGAAATTAAACTGGTTAGCGAAACATTTAAGATTGATTTGATACCAGTAGAGTTAGGGAGTTTTGATGTGATAATCGGTATGGACTGGTTGAAAGAAGTGAAAGCGGAGATCGTTTGTTACAAAAATGCAATTCGCATTATACGAGAAAAAGGAAAACCCTTAATGGTGTACGGAGAAAAGGGCAACACGAAGCTACATCTTATTAGTAAATTGAAGGCACAAAAACTAATAAGAAAAGGTTGCTATGCTGTTCTAGCACACGTCGAGAAAGTACAAACTGAAGAAAAGAGCATCAATGATGTTCCCATTGCAAAAGAATTTCCCGATGTATTTCCGAAAGAATTACCGGGATTACCCCCACATCGATCCGTTGAATTTCAAATAGATCTTGTACCAGGAGCTGCACCAATAGCTCGTGCTCCTTACAGACTCGCACCCAGCGAGATGAAAGAACTGCAAAGCCAATTACAAGAACTTTTAGAGCGTGGTTTCATTCGACCAAGCACATCACCGTGGGGAGCTCCTGTTTTGTTTGTCAAGAAGAAAGATGGTACATTCAGGTTGTGTATCGACTACCGAGAGTTGAACAAACTTACCATCAAGAACCGCTACCCACTACCGAGAATCGACGACTTATTTGATCAACTACAAGGCTCGTCTGTTTATTCAAAGATTGACTTACGTTCCGGGTATCATCAAATGCGGGTGAAAGAAGATGATATTCCAAAGACTGCTTTCAGAACACGTTACGGTCATTACGAGTTTATGGTCATGCCGTTTGGTTTAACTAATGCACCAGCTGTGTTCATGGACCTTATGAACCGAGTGTGTGGACCATACCTTGACAAGTTTGTCATTGTTTTCATTGATGACATACTTATTTACTCAAAGAATGACCAAGAACACGGTGAACATTTGAGAAAGGTGTTAGAAGTATTGAGGAAAGAAGAATTGTACGCTAAGTTTTCAAAGTGTGCATTTTGGTTGGAAGAAGTTCAATTCCTCGGTCACATAGTGAACAAAGAAGGTATTAAGGTGGATCCGGCAAAGATAGAAACTGTTGAAAAGTGGGAAACCCCGAAAACTCCGAAACACATACGCCAGTTTTTAGGACTAGCTGGTTACTACAGAAGGTTCATCCAAGACTTTTCCAGAATAGCAAAACCCTTGACTGCATTAACGCATAAAGGGAAGAAATTTGAATGGAATGATGAACAAGAGAAAGCGTTTCAGTTATTGAAAAAAAAGCTAACTACGGCACCTATATTGTCATTGCCTGAAGGGAATGATGATTTTGTGATTTATTGTGATGCATCAAAGCAAGGTCTCGGTTGTGTATTAATGCAACGAACGAAGGTGATTGCTTATGCGTCTAGACAATTGAAGATTCACGAACAAAATTATACGACGCATGATTTGGAATTAGGCGCGGTTGTTTTTGCATTAAAGACTTGGAGGCACTACTTATATGGGGTCAAAAGTATTATATATACCGACCACAAAAGTCTTCAACACATATTTAATCAGAAACAACTGAATATGAGGCAGCGTAGGTGGATTGAATTATTGAATGATTACGACTTTGAGATTCGTTACCACCCGGGGAAGGCAAATGTGGTAGCCGATGCCTTGAGCAGGAAGGACAGAGAACCCATTCGAGTAAAATCTATGAATATAATGATTCATAATAACCTTACTACTCAAATAAAGGAGGCGCAACAAGGAGTTTTAAAAGAGGGAAATTTAAAGGATGAAATACCCAAAGGATCGGAGAAGCATCTTAATATTCGGGAAGACGGAACCCGGTATAGGGCTGAAAGGATTTGGGTACCAAAATTTGGAGATATGAGAGAAATGGTACTTAGAGAAGCTCATAAAACCAAATACTCAATACATCCTGGAACGGGGAAGATGTACAAGGATCTCAAGAAACATTTTTGGTGGCCGGGTATGAAAGCCGATGTTGCTAAATATGTAGGAGAATGTTTGACGTGTTCTAAGGTCAAAGCTGAGCATCAGAAACCATCAGGTCTACTTCAACAACCCGAAATCCCGGAATGGAAATGGGAAAACATTACCATGGATTTCATCACTAAATTGCCAAGGACTGCAAGTGGTTTTGATACTATTTGAGTAATAGTTGATCGTCTCACCAAATCAGCACACTTCCTGCCAATAAGAGAAGATGACAAGATGGAGAAGTTAGCACGACTGTATTTGAAGGACGTCATCTCCAGACATGGAATACCAATCTCTATTATCTCTGATAGGGATGGCAGATTCATTTCAAGATTCTGGCAGACATTACAGCAAGCATTAGGAACTCGTCTAGACATGAGTACTGCCTATCATCCACAAACTGATGGGCAGAGCGAAAGGACGATACAAACGCTTGAAGACATGCTACGAGCATGTGTTATTGATTTCGGAAACAGTTGGGATCGACATCTACCGTTAGCAGAATTTTCCTACAACAACAGCTACCATTCAAGCATTGAGATGGCGCCGTTTGAAGCACTTTATGGTAGAAAGTGCAGGTCTCCGATTTGTTGGAGTGAGGTGGGGGATAGACAGATTACGGGTCCGGAGATTATACAAGAAACTACCGAGAAGATCATCCAAATTCAACAACGGTTGAAAACCGCCCAAAGTCGACAAAAGAGCTACGCTGACATTAAAAGAAAAGATATAGAATTTGAAATTGGAGAGATGGTCATGCTTAAAGTTTCACCTTGGAAAGGCGTTGTTCGATTTGGTAAACGAGGGAAATTAAATCCAAGGTATATTGGACCATTCAAGATTATTGATCGTGTCGGACCAGTAGCTTACCGACTTGAGTTACCTCAACAACTCGCGGCTGTACATAACACTTTCCACGTATCGAATTTGAAGAAATGTTTTGCTAAAGAAGATCTCACTATTCCGTTAGATGAAATCCAAATCAACGAAAAACTCCAATTCATCGAATAACCCGTCGAAATAATGGATCGTAAAGACTTAAGCAAAACAAGATACCAATTGTTAAGGTTCGATGGAATGCTCGTAGAGGACCCGAGTTCACCTGGGAGCGTGAAGATCAGATGAAGAAGAAATACCCTCATCTATTTCCAGAAGACTCGTCAACACCTTCAACAGCTTAAAATTTCGGGACGAAATTTATTTAACGGGTAGGTACTGTAGTGACCCGAACTTTTCCATGTTTATATATATTAATTGAGATTGATATTTACATGATTAAATGTTTCCAACATGTTAAGCAATCAAACTTGTTAAGACTTGATTAATTGAAATATGTTTCATATAGACAATTGACCACCCAAGTTGACCGGTGATTCACGAACGTTAAAACTTGTAAAAACTATACGATGACATATATATGGTTATATATATAGTTAACATGTTTTTATTATAAGTATGTATCTCATTAGGTATTTTAACAATGAGTTATATACATAAAAATGAGACTATTAATTTAAGAAACTCGAAAACGATATATATAACGATTATCCTTATAACAACGTCTTACTAGGTACATATGAATCATATTAAGATATTGATACACTTGGTTAATTATGTTAAATGATAAGTAAATATATTATTAAGTGTATTAACAATGAAATACATATGTAAAAATAAGACTACTAACTTAATGATTTCGAAATGAGACATATATGTAACGATTATCGTTGTAACGACATTTAACTGTATATACATCATACTGAGATATATTATATATCATAATATCATGATAATATAATAATTTAAAATCTCTTTTGATATTATAAACATTGGGTTAACAACATTTAACAAGATCGTTAACCTAAAGGTTTCAAAACAACACTTACATGTAACGACTAACGATGACTTAACGACTCAGTTAAAATGTATATACATGTAGTGTTTTAATATGTATTTATACACTTTTGAAAGACTTCAATACACTTATCAAAATACTTCTACTTAACAAAAATGCTTACAATTACATTCTCGTTCAGTTTCATCAACAATTCTACTCGTATGCACCCGTATTCGTACTCGTACAATACACAGCTTTTAGATGTATGTACTATTGGTATATACACTCCAATGATCAGCTCTTAGCAGCCCATGTGAGTCACCTAACACATGTGGGAACCATCATTTGGCAACTAGCATGAAATATCTCATAAGATTACAAAAATATGAGTAATCATTCATGACTTATTTACATGAAAACAAAATTACATATCCTTTATATCTAATCCATACACCAACGACCAAAAACACCTACAAACACTTTCATTCTTCAATTTTCTTCATCTAATTGAACTCTCTCAAGTTCTATCTTCAAGTTCTAAGTGTTCTTCATAAATTCCAAAAGTTCTAGTTTCATAAAATCAAGAATACTTTCAAGTTTGCTAGCTCACTTCCAATCTTGTAAGGTGATCATCCAACCTCAAGAAATCTTTGTTTCTTACAGTAGGTTATCATTCTAATACAAGGTAATAATCATATTCAAACTTTGGTTCAATTTCTATAACTATAACAATCTTATTTCAAGTGATGATCTTACTTGAACTTGTTTTCGTGTCATGATTTTGCTTCAAGAACTTTGAGCCATCCAAGGATCCATTGAAGCTAGATCCATTTTTCTCTTTTCCAGTAGGTTCATCCAAGGAACTTAAGGTAGTAATGATGTTCATAACATCATTCGATTCATACATATAAAGCTATCTTATTCGAAGGTTTAAACTTGTAATCACTAGAACATAGTTTAGTTAATTCTAAACTTGTTCGCAAACAAAAGTTAATCCTTCTAACTTGACTTTTAAAATCAACTAAACACATGTTCTATATCTATATGATATGCTAACTTAATGATTTAAAACCTGGAAACACGAAAAACACCGTAAAACCGGATTTACGCCGTCGTAGTAACACCGCGGGCTGTTTTGGGTTAGTTAATTAAAAACTATGATAAACTTTGATTTAAAAGTTGTTATTCTGAGAAAATGATTTTTATTATGAACATGAAACTATATCCAAAAATTATGGTTAAACTCAAAGTGGAAGTATGTTTTCTAAAATGGTCATCTAGACGTCGTTCTTTCGACTGAAATGACTACCTTTACAAAAACGACTTGTAACTTATTTTTCCGACTAGAAACCTATACTTTTTTTGTTTAGATTCATAAAATAGAGTTCAATATGAAACCATAGCAATTTGATTCACTCAAAACGGATTTAAAATGAAGAAGTTATGGGTAAAACAAGATTGGATAATTTTTCTCATTTTAGCTACGTGAAAATTGGTAACAAATCTATTCCAACCATAACTTAATCAACTTGTATTATATATTATGTAATCTTGAGATACCATAGACACGTATACAATGTTTCGACCTATCATGTCGACACATCTATATATATTTCGGAACAACCATAGACACTCTATATGTGAATGTTGGAGTTAGCTATACAGGGTTGAGGTTGATTCCAAAATATATATAGTTTGAGTTGTGATCAATACTGAGATACGTATACACTAGGTCGTGGATTGATTCAAGATAATATTTATCAATTTATTTCTGTACATCTAACTGTGGACAACTAGTTGTAGGTTACTAACGAGGACAGCTGACTTAATAAACTTAAAACATCAAAATATATTAAAAGTGTTGTAAATATATTTTGAACATACTTTGATATATATATATGTATATATTGTTATAGGTTCGTGAATCAACCAGTGGCCAAGTCTTACTTCCCGACGAAGTAAAAATCTGTGAAAGTGAGTTATAGTCCCACTTTTAAAATCTAATATTTTTGGGATGAGAATACATGCAGGTTTTATAAATGATTTACAAAATAGACACAAGTACGTGAAACTACATTCTATGGTTGAATTATCGAAATCGAATATGCCCCTTTTTATTAAGTTTGGTAATCTAAGAATTAGGGAACAGACACCCTAATTGACGCGAATCCTAAAGATAGATCTATTGGGCCTAACAAACCCCATCCAAAGTACCAGATGCTTTAGTACTTCGAAATTTATATCATATCCGAAGGGTGTCCCGGAATGATGGGGATATTCTTATATATGCATCTTGTTATTGTCGGTTACCAGGTGTTCACCATATGAATGATTTTTATCTCTATGTATGGGATGTGTATTGAAATATGAAATCTTGTGGTCTATTGTTACGATTTGATATATATAGGTTAAACCTATAACTCACCAACATTTTTGTTGACGTTTTAAGCATGTTTATTCTCAGGTGATTATTAAGAGCTTCCGCTGTCGCATACTTAAATAAGGACAAGATTTGGAGTCCATGCTTGTATGATATTGTGTAAAAACTGCATTCAAGAAACTTATTTTGTTGTAACATATTTGTATTGTAAACCATTATGTAATGGTCGTGTGTAAACAGGATATTTTAGATTATCATTATTTGATAATCTACGTAAAGCTTTTTAAACCTTTATTGATGAAATAAAGGTTATGGTTTGTTTAAAAATGAATGCAGTCTTTGAAAAAACGTCTCATATAGAGGTCAAAACCTCGCAACGAAATCAATTAATATGGAACGTTTTAAATCAATAAGAACGGGACATTTCACTTGTGTCCATAGCGTAAAACATAAAATACATGTATTCTCATCCCGAAATATTTAGAGTTTAAAAGTGGGACTATATACTCACCTAATGTATTTTGTAGTAAAAATACATATAACATCATTTAACATGTGCAAGGTTGGCCTTCGATTCACGAACCTATAATATTCATATATTTATTAACACATAGAATTGTAGTCGAGTAAGTTTACATATTTTTATTGGTGATATACTTGTTATATTTTATAGATTTTATTATTTAAGTGTGTTTATTATATATAGACTTTTAAATAAATAATTAATTATTTATTTATGGAAATTTTAAATAAAAAGGTAGTTTTTAAATAATTAAAATTTTAATAATAATAGTACTTTTAATAATAATAATAATTTTTAATAAAAACGATATGTTTAATGACAATGCAAATAATAATAATGATAATCAAAATAATAATCTTAATACTCATCAATAATAATAATAATAATAATAATAATAATAATAATGATAATAATAATAATATAACCATAAAAATAATAATGATATTAGGTTATACCTTATTAGCTTTAAAAAGAAATAGACTGCCCTCAACGGGACTCGAACCCACGACCTCTCATTCACCCAACACATGCCCAAACCATCTGCTCTATCTGATTCTTTCTCTTCTTCTACACTATCATCTTACTTATTTCGTTAGTCACCATTATCATCTCAAGCTCCTATAATCCCAAACATTATTAGGATTTTGCTATCACGTTCATTATCAACAAAAATACGTACATGGCCCAACCATATGCGACGGCCCAACAGAGAATAAAACCTATCGGCCCACTTAGTTAAACCTATTTATTTGAAGCCCAAGATCAATTCACTCGGCCCAAGTTCCATCAAACAAATTAAGGGCTCGGTTCACAGTTGTATTTGCAATATGGTAGTGGCCGACACTAGAAAAAAAAATAACACGGTGGTTGGTCAATAAAACAGAAACAGGAAGATCTGGTTCGATATCTTTTTCCTTTAGAATTCTACGGCAACAGTTTCGCTAGGTTTGGGGTCCTATCAGAAACGTGTAGCAATCGATCAACAAAACAGGTACTTCGTTTCATCATCATTGTATCATCACAATCCTAAACGCAAATCGTCATCATCTTTCATAAATATAATCTTTGATCATCTTTAAATTCGCTATCGCCTACTATTATTATTATCTTATCTCATCATCATCATCTTAATCATCATCGCAACTTAATCATCATGATCATCATGATTATAACTTACGTACATGAATGTTATGTGGGTTACGGTTAGCAACCACCAACAGTAGCTGCGACAGATTTGATAGTATGGGTTTCATTGATTAAACAGGATAGCAACAGGTTTTGAATATTGTTGGGTGGGTATCGGTTATGGGTCACGAAAAGGAGAAAAAAAAATATAATGAATGATGATGGTGCGTTCAATTTCAGCAGAATTCATGGTAGTTTCAAAGTGATTTTTAAATAGAAAGAAGAAAGAGGTGGAGCTACGGTGGTGGTGATGTGGTTGTAGGTGTCCGGTGGTTTGTGATGGTGGGTGGAAGGTGACGGGTTTAAAGTGTTCGGTGGCGTTTTTCCAGCTACAATAGTAGCAAAAAGTCTTCACGATGTTTGCAATTGGGTTTGTAAAATACATGTGGGTGTTTGGTTTGAATTGTAAAAGATAATGGTTTTTAACAGAAAAATGGTAGTAGATTTGTGGGCATGGGTGTGGTTCATCCGACAACAGCTGCAGCAAAAATAAGTTTGTGGGTGGTTGTTTTTGGGATGTCGATTAACAGGAAAAGAATATCAAGTGAGATGGTGGAGAGGTGGTGGTTCCTGTGATTCCCGGTGGTTGATGATGGATTTAAGGTGGTGTATGGTTGTCGTCAATGGTGATGGATGGTGGTAGGATGATGATCAAAGTTGCAACACATGATAATTAGTTATAGTTTCTAGGTGCTCTTGAATTTGTGTTGAGATGTATCAAGTAAAGAGTAATATAAGTAAAGAGTAATATAGAAAGAAAGAGAAAATCAAGATAGTTCTTTTGCTTGATTCATTCGTATATATGTATGTCATATATATAATGAAGTAGAAACTAATAAATAATATAATAATATTAATAATTGATGTCCTCAATCATTTGCAACCTAAACGTGTACCAACAGTTAGCAGTCTAATTTAATTACCGACACTTTTACACGGATGGCTATATCGTGCCCATTGTTAAACAGTTGACGTAAGAAAGTGTTCCTAAAAAAAATCCCAAATTTTTAGATTAACTATATATAATTATTTCACTCATTACCTGTTTAAAACCTGATCAAAAAGGTTCAAAAATCATTTTTATTCTATATGCACTTATATATAAGAACATTTTTAAATAATTATTTACTACGTAATAAATATATTAATTAAATATTTTAAACAGTTAAATTTAATATATCAATATATATATATATACAAGTAATATTCATATATATATATATACACACACACACACACACACACATCTATTTACAATTATTTGTTCGTGAATCGTCAGGCTTGGTCAAAGGGTAACTGATTATCCAAATATAGATTTCGAACTTTCTAGACTCAATATTAGGGTTTTTGCTTATCGTGTCGGAGACATATAGAAAATAAGGTTTAAATTTGGTCGGAAATTTCCGGGTCGTTACACAATAGCAAGGAGTTCTTTTTCAGTAGTTGTGTAATTCGTTTGTACTCCTTGTAATGTCTTATTATCGTAATAGATAGGTTGAAATCGTTTTTCAATCCTTTGTCCTAAAACGGCTCCCATTGCAAAATCACTTGCATCGCACATGAGTTCAAATGGTAGATTCCAATTTGGAGTTATCATGATCGGCGCATTAGTGAGTTTTTCTTTAAGAATATTAAAATATTTGATGCATTCATCCGAAAAGATGAATGGAACATCCTTTTCTAGGAGTTTATTCATAGGAGTGACAATTTTAGAAAAATCTTTTATGAAACGTCGGTAAAAACCGACATGCCCTAGAAAACTCCTAACTCCTCTAACATTGGTGGGATGTGAAAGTTTAGCAATTACATCTACTTTAGCTCTATCCACTTCAATTCCTTCATTTGAAATTTTATGACCAAGAACGATGCCTTCTTTAACCATGAAATGGCATTTCTCCCAATTAAGTACTAGATTTGATTGCTCGCATAAGGTACCATAAGGGCACGTAAATATAGTTTTCTCTTGATCCTCGGGTGCAATTGGAAATTGAAAATATCCGGAGAAACCGTCAAGAAAACAATAGTTACTGTTCCCAGCTAACCTTTCCAACATTTGATCAATGAAAGGAAAGGGAAAGTGATCTTTTCTGGTGGCGTCATTTAATTTTCTATAATCAATACAGACACGCCATCCCGTTACAGTCCAAGTGGGAATAAGCTCATCTTTTTCATTTGTGATGACAGTCATGCCACCCTTCTTAGGTACACATTGAACTGGGCTTACCCATGGACTATCAGAGATTGGATAAATTAAACCTACATCGAGCAGTTTAATAATTTCTTTTTAACAACATCTTGCATATTTGGATTTATTCTTCGTTGGCGTTGCACATATGTTTTATGACCTTTTTCCATAAGGAATTTATGTGTGTAATACGAAGGACTTATGCCTTTAATGTCATGAATCTTCCATGCAATAGCTGGTTTATGAGCTTTTAGCACAGAAATGAGTCGAGATTTTTCATTTTCAGTAAGAGAAGACGATATTATTACAGGTAATTCAGATTCACCATGTAAATAAACGTATTCCAAATAGTCTGGAAGTGGATTTAACTCTAATATCGGTGGTTCTTCTATCGATGATTTGTATCGATATCTGTCTTCCTCTTTTAACATTTGAAGTTCTTCTGTTGTTGGTTCGTAATCATTAGCCGTGAGTGTGGCTAATATTTCAGCTTCATCAATTGATTCAGTTCCTTCTCCTAAAGAACATTCTCCTGTTCCTTGTAATTCTGGAAATTCTTGTAATAATTCTGCTTGTGAATCTATAGTTTGAATGTTATAACATGTATCATCTGCAGATTGCGGTTGTTGCATGGCTCTATCAACAGAAAAGGTAACACTCTCGTCCTCTATACTTAGGGTCAGTTTCTTACCAAACACGTCTATTATTGCTTTAGCCGTGTTTAAGAATGGTCTTCCTTATATAAGAGGAACTCAAGAATCTTCTTCCATGTCCAGAATAACAAAGTCTACTGGAAATACTAAAGTACCAACTTTAACTAGCATGTTCTCCATTATCCCTCTAGGATATTTTACTGATCGATCGGCTAGTTGTATGCTTATTCTTGTTGGTTTCAATTCTCCGAGGTCTAGTTTAGCGTATAGTGAATATGGCATTAGATTTATACTAGCACCTAAGTCTGCCAATGCTTCTATTGAACTAAGACTACTCAGAAAACATGGAATTGTGAAACTTTCTGGATCTGAGAGTTTTTCTGGTAGCTTATTCAACAACACTGTAGAACAATTAGCATTCATTGTAACAGCCGAGAGTTCTTCCATTTTCTTTCTATTTGTGATTAGATCTTTCAGGAATTTAGCATATCTTGGCATTCCTGAAATCACATCAATGAAAGGAAGGTTGACATTTATTTGTTTAAACATATCCAAAAATTTGGATTGCTCGGCTTCAAGTCTTTCTTTTCTCATTTTACTCGGGTAAGGAAGCGGTGGTTGGTATGGTTTAGCATAAGGCTTTGCCTTAACTGTGTTATCTTCATTAACCTTTTTAACTACCGGTTCTGTTACCTTATCTTGCTCAGGCTGTGGTGCCTGTGTAGGAATAGAGTCATCATAAATTACAGGAATTTCAGGTGGTTTGAGTGTAATACCACTTCTTGTGGTAATGGCTTTAGCTGTTTCATTCCGGGGGTTAGCATTTGTATCGCTAGGTAAACTTCCCAGTTTTCTTTCACCTATCAACCTTGTTAGGTTGCTTACTTCTTGTTCCAGATTTTAGATTGAAGCTTGTTGATTTCTAAATGCTTGAGCATTTTGTTCATTAGTTTGTTTCTGAGATGTGAAAAAATGTGTTTGTGATTCAACTAGCTTTGACATCATATCTTCTAAATTTGGCTTTTTATCATCGGTTTGTGGTGGTTTATTTGGAAAATAGGTCTTTGCTGATTGTAAGTATTGTTGGATACTTGTTGATTGCTAAGACCTTGTTGGTTGTTGTATGGAACATTTCGGTTATAATTCTGATTTTGATTATAGTTTGGTCTTGGTGGTTGATAATTATTCTGATAATTATTTTCAGGCCTTTGGTTCATGTATGAGACATTCTCTCTTTGTTCCATTGTTTGTTCAATACTGAGACAATCTTTTGTCAAATGTGGTCCTCCACACTGTTCACAACTAATACGTATTGCGTGAATATCTTTAGTCATCTTTTCCATTTGTCTCTCGAAAGCATCTAACTTTGCGGAAATAGAATCAAAGTCATGGCTAGAATCGGCTCTATCCGCTTTAGATGATCTAACAATGTCTTTTTCTTGGTGCCACTCATGTGAGTGGGAGGCTGCGTTATCAATAATTTTGTAAGCTTCAGTTGCGGTTTTCATCATAATGGAACCACCAGCTGCTATGTCGATGTCTTTTCGTGTAGTAATGTCGCATCCTTGGTAGAATATTTGTACTATTTGATAAGTGTCTAAACCATGTTGAGGACATCCTCTCAACAACTTTTCAAATCTTGTCCACGCCTCATATAGAGTTTCATTTGACTTTTGTGTGAACGTAACAATTTCTCCTTGAAGTCTCACGGCTTTAGATGCCGGAAAGAATCTTTTAAGAAATTTCTCAACTAAAACATCCCATGTATCAATCGCTCCTTCAGGTAACGATTCTAACCAATCTTTGGCTTCTCCCTTTAAAGTCCAGAGAAATAACATGAGATAGATTTGTTCATCTTCAACTTCTCTGATTTTAAATAGAGTACAGATCCTATTAAAGGTACCAAGATGTTCGTTTGGATCTTCCTTTGGCGCACCACTAAATTGGCATTGATTAGTTACCATGTGTAGGATTTGTCCTTTGATTTCATAATCTGGCGCATTAATGTCTGGTTGAGTAATTGCGTGACCTTGGCCAGTGCGTTTAGCTCTCATTCGGTCTTCCATACTTAGAGGTTCCGGATTTTCCATGATTGAATTGGTTGAATCTGAATCACTAGAGGATTCTGATTTAATAGTTTCTTCCTCGACAATCTCTGGTTGAATGATTTGTGGTTCAGGAGGAATGATTAGTGGTTCAGGATCTCTGAATTGTCCTTGAATATCCTCCGGATTCTCAATTGTGAGGTTGGGTTCAAAAAATGGATTATCGGAAATTTGAATTGGAGTACTTGGTCGACTAGATGACGATTCTAAAGAAAAATCAACGGCGATTATATTGGCTAGATGTCTTGATCGAGTTACAGGTGGTGAACGTATGAAAGGTGGTGAACGTTTTGCTCGGTGCATTCACTGAATATCCTATTAGTTATAAAGATAAAAATTATTTAAGTTATCAAATTAATAGACTTTTCTGCTTGTGCCCACGTTTCGAATAACCAAAAGATGCAGCAGGGAGCCAGGATCCTTTAAGTCGGAAAATCCACAACTCAGCCACTAACAAATCCAACTATTACTATGAAGCAGAAAATTTTGGATGTCTATCAATTTAACCGCTTAAAATAATTTTTTCGTCGAAGTTTAAAGAAAATAAAGAAAATTCTATGTCCTAAAAACTAGAGTGTAGAAATGAGAAAGAAAAAGAGTGCGTCGAAAAACGTCGAAAAATAAAAGGTCGAAAAATAATAAAAAGAAAGTAGAGCGTCGAAACTTAAAAGTCTAAAAACTAAATATTAAAAGTTGCGTCTAAAGGAATTAAAGCTTAAAAGGAATTCTATATCTAAAACGGCAATAACTTAATAGGCACTAAAATCTATTAAATATTAAAGCGATAAGCGACGTTGTAAAATTCTAAAGCGCCTAAATCTTAATCTAAAGAAAAAGCACTTAAGGAATTTTACGGCAAAGCCTAAAAATCTAGAAATATAAAGTAACTACGGCAAAATACTAAGTTACGAACTAATTACGACGAAAATATACAATATACGAATAAATGATTAAAAAGATATAAATATAAAAAGAAACTAAATTGATAAAAAATACAATTTTATATAAAAATATTAATTTTATATTATTATTTTATAAAAGTATTAATTTATATATTAATAAAACTAATTAACACTTAAATTAAACAAAACTTAAACTAATTAATATTTAAATAAAACCCTAATCTAATTAATTAATAATAATAATAATAATTAAAACAAACCCTAATCCGTACCAGCTCAAGTTCAGAACCTGTCAGACACGACCATGCGGTCGCATGAGTTTAAAGAGGTGCTGCCATGCCATCGCATGGTTGCAGATTCAGATTACTATGCAGGCCAAAAAAAATGCAGGTTCAGTTTGTTTTTTTTTTTTTTTTTTTACTTTTTACTTTGATTTTTTCTAATTTATATAAAATATTTATATAAAAAAAACTTATATTTTAAAAACTAAAATAGAAATAGAAATACTTTATAATTTTATATATTTTAAACAAACTCTTAAAATATATATATATATATATATATATATATATATATATATATATATATATATATATATATATATATATATTTATGTTTTATACTTTTTGTAACTTATATAAAATTATATTTTTAAAAATAGCTTAAAAACTAATTTTTTATAGCGTTTCGCTTTCGGCGTTGTTGAGATCCCCTGGCAGCGGCGCCAAAAATACTTGATGTGCGAGGTGTAGTACGAAATAGATTATATTTTACTACGAAATACTATTAAATACGCTACAATTTTACACAAGTTATTTATTTATTTATTGAATGGAATATACCTAAACTTTGCTACAACACTTATAGGCAGTGTACCTAATCGTAGAGTAGTGTAGTTTTTAGTAAATCCGGTTTGTTCCACAGGGATCTAGCTAAGTTTAACGCTATATTATATTTTAAACTATATTTGTATATAAATATATATATAAGTAGTATTATTATTATAAAAGGGGGGTTTTACCGTTTAATGACCGATTTGTCGATTTTAAAACTTAAATCACAATTAAAACCTAATGTAAAATATTAAATATAAAAATGACTTAATTTAAAGCGTAAAGTAAATGACGATAAATAAAAGTGTGATAAATAAAAGTGCAATAATTTAAAGTATGATAAATAAAATGACGATAAATAAAATGACGGTAAATAAAAGTACGATGAGATATAAATTAAAGGATTTATGCTTATTTAAACTTCCGTAATCATGATGTTTGACGTGTTGATTTTAATTTATTACCATGGGTTAATTATCATTTGTCCTAGATTAGATATGTCCATCTGGTTTTGTCCATAATAGTCCATCGGTCATAATTATAAAGTGCGAGATTCTTCGCCAAATTAACCTTATACCCGAAGTCAAATATTCCAACTAATTGGGGATTCAAACTGTAACAAGGTCTTAATACTTTGTTTAATGAATACACCAGGTTATCGACTGCGTGTAATCCAAGATTTTAATACTTTGTTAACAATTACACCAATTACCCTTGAATGTAATCCACCCCTGTTTTAATGAGTCCAGTGACTATTAATTCATCCCCGTGTCCGGTCAAATGAATAATTATTAGTATTTATAGATATCCCACCCACCGTACCCAGTCAAGCGTATGTGGTTGTGACGATCGCTCCAAATCCATATGGACGAACACGTCATTCATCGATTTCATTGCGAGGTATTTGACCTCTATATGATACGTTTTGTAAACATTGCATTCTTTTGAAAAGGCACACCATAAATGAATATTTAAATCAAAGGTTTTCGACATCTGATGATTTTTACATATAGACAATCACCGTAAATAAGTTTACAATAGTACTTCCATTGACAATGCAGTTAAAATAAGATACATGGTGATGATTTGGTGAATGCAACGTTTCCTTGATAAATATGCCATGTAAGACTCCATGCACATAGCTTGTCTAACATATAAGCAAACAGCGGAAGACTTCTAGGAAACCTGATAATAAACATGCTAACAAGTGTCAACACAAAGGTTGGTGAGTTCATAGTTTTAATGTTTCGTATAATCTGTATATAAAAGTGGATCACAAGATTTCAGTTGTTTCATCCAGAAACGTTTATCAAAATATTCTACAAGATTGAGCACCCTGGTAACTAAACTTTAACGTTATAATAAGTACCCCTGTTTTAACATACATGCAACCAACATGTACAATACACGCAAACCAACGTGTACTAAACTCAAATAGCATACGTCTGTTTAATAGTTCAGGCTAGGATTTCTAAACCTGGAACAGACGGGGATGTCAAGCCCTATGGATCCATATACTACTACTCGCGCCCACCAGTTCTTATAACCAGCAGTTACTAGTTACCAAAGCTAAGGGATTTTCGGTTCAAACTCAGTATAGAATTTAGTATGTACTTGTGTCCATTGTGTTTAAAATAAAGTGCATGTATTCTCAGCCCAAAAATATATATTGTAAAAGCAATTAAAAAGGGAGCAAATGAAACTCACCTTATCAGCATATAAAGTCGTTCATCGTAATGTGATCGAAACTCAGAGTATCGAATAACCATAGATCTCAACGTATCAATATTGAGATTTAATATTGTAGAAAAGTACGTAGACGTAACGGAGATGATAAATACTAGGTTTGATTCAAAAATATACCCCCGAACATTACCCATAACCTCCTTGGCAATATCCCATAATTTCCTTAACTCTAGCTTGCTCGTAAACTTGTTTTGAAATCGTTTGGACATAACCTCGTCGTAGTATTTTATGTATAATACTAATAATATTACTAATAAAAATAATAAGATTAATAATAATAATAATATTAATCTTAATAATATATATATATATATATATATATATATATATATTTGAGAGACGGAGAGATTTTGAGAAAAAAAGTAAATATATTCGAACAAAACTTGCGAGCTTTATAGACCTGGCCTGATTTCCACTGCCATGCGATCGCATGGCTGGGCAGTGTAATTCCCATGCGATCACATGGGAAACTTTTCCAGCTCACAATGTTTTGGCAACTAGCTCGTCGACATATATATTATAATATATATAATATATAATTTAAATTAATTAATTATATATTATATTTTATTCTCGTGCATAGTTGATTTGTAATTTTTGTTTCGATAAGTCGTACGTCGTCACTCGACTTATGTCCTGGTTCCTGTTTTTCGAATGTCCCTTCGTACGCTGAGAAAACTTGTACATTACATTTTGGGACACGTACCTTAGTCAAAATATAGCCTTAAATTATCCCTAAATTATATCACTCAAAATATAACTTATACATTTGAGTGTTTTGGTCATTTACATCTATAAATCATCGTCTCGCTATTTGTTAAAATACATTTTAAAATAGCGAGTACTGTAGTGTAGCAAAGTTACTGTAGCAAAGTCATTTTTTACTGTAGCAATTCACTGTAGCAAAGTCAATTTCACTGTAGCAAGTAGTGATTTTCGAAAACACTGTAGCATTTTGAGTACTGTAGCAATTTGAAAATACTGTAGCAAATTAGTGTTTTACTGGTTCATGTTAAATGCTTTAGTTAACTTATCTAAATATTAATCGAATCAATAAACGAATGTTACTATCGTTTACTAAATAACTTGAAATTATATATATGTATATATCTTTTTAATATACATAAATCAGTTTTTAAATACACATTGGAAGTTATTTATAAATAAATTTTAATAATAAATATTCCAACTTATCATATATTTCAAATAGATATTTAAACCAATAAGTTTAATGTACGGTCTCAAACAATTAATACATTGTTACCTTTTCAAATTATAGTATATATGTATCTATTTATATATAATTGTTCGCGAATCGTCGAAAACAACCGAAGGGTATTTAAATATATAAAAGTAGTTCAAAAATTTTGAGATTCAGTTTTACAGACTTTGCTTATCGTGTCGGAAATGTTAATCATACAAAGATTAAGTTTAATTTGGTCAGAAATTTCCCGGTCATCACAGTGGTTATATATAAACACGTCAAATTATAAATCTCTATATTAAATCAACGAGATATCATTTAATTAATATAAAGCCCATTAATAGCCCATAGTCCAATTTCCACAAGTGTCGGTCTTTTGTTCAAACCCCAATTATGGTGCAAAGCCAATAACCCCGTCTTTAATATTTAGTCCAACATCACAATTACTTCGGTTTAAATAAGCATAATAATAACTTAGCTACGAGACATTAATTTAAAAAGGTTGAACATAACTTACAATGAGTATTAATTGCGTAGTGTTACACGGACAGAATTTCGACTTACAAACTTAAAACATTCGCCACTATACCTTATTATTATTAACTTAATACTGTATTAAAATTATAATTATAAATATAAATATATATTGAGAGATAGAGAGTAATTGAGAAATATGGTGTGTTGAACTCGTCCATTTCGTTGGCTATTTATAGCACCTGACCACCATTTCACTGCCATGCGATCGCATGGAGATAAGGCAGCCAGGCCATGCGATCGTTTGGCCTCCTGATCCAGCTCATAATCACTTGTCTTCTTGTTTGCCGACGGTTTTTAATAATATAATATAATATATATAATTTTATATATATATATATATATATATATATATATATATATATATATATATATATATATATATATATATATATATTATATTCATGTGCATAGTTGACTTGTAATTTTAGGCCCGTTGCGTCGCGCGTTGATAATTGGTTCATGTCCCGGTTCCGGATTTTCGAACGTCCTTTCGTACGATTTAATATCTTGTACTTTGCGTTTTGCGGCTTGTACTCTTGTAATTTTGAGACGTTTCTCATCAATAAATTGAACCACTTAGATTGTACTTTGTACTTTTTAGCTTTTTGGTCGTTTGCGTCTTCAAATCGTCGAATCTGTCTTTTGTCTTCACTTTTTATTATTTAAACGAATATCACTTGTAACTAGAACAATTGCAACTAAAAGCTTGTTTTTCTTGAAGGATAATGCTATGAAATATATGTTCGTTTTTAGCATTATCAGTAACATCCCGATACGATTTTAATTTTGCACAAATACATCAAAAATTAGTGCATTAAAACTATTGATCACATTCTATATTCCAAAGGTTGCATAATAATATGTTACACCTACAAACATCCCATGTGACCGTTCATATCATATCCATCATCACATCAAGTAAGATTCAAACAACTATTTCTTCGTCTTGTCTTTATCTATTGACGATGATTCACTTGAATGATCTAATGCAAGTGAGATCGGAATTTGGTAAACCGGCATTCTCATGTTATGTTCACATGACATGACACTTCATGTCGACTTGTTACATTTCGAATTTTCATAAGACTTGTATTTCTTAGAATGTTCATGAAATTCATTTTTTAAGCATGATAAGATGGACGTGTCGAGCTACTCGAGTTCGCACAATTAAACGTTAAAAGTTTGATTCGAGTCAAGCATAAACAAGCTCAGGCCTGAGTTCAAACATATTTTGTTAATCGTTTAGTAAACGAGCTCGAAGTTTAGCTTCTTCATTATATCGAGAACGAACAAATTCGAGAGTCTAAACAAGCCAGGGACCATACTAGTAAAAAATTACAAGGACCATACTGGTATATAATACAAAATCACATATATTATTAGTGTAATTTGAGTTGAACTCGAGCATATATAATATCAAAGGAGTAGAGTTAAATATATCAAACTCCAAAATAGTCGAGCTAAAGCTTTTTGAATTTTAAACGAATCGAGCTAAGCTTAGTCTAGTTCAACCTTGAACTCGAGTCAGCTCGTTTACATCCTTATCATAAAAGATGGTACTCCATTCGTTCCATTTTGAATGTACGCATCAATTTTTTTTATTTAAGATATGTTGGGTGAATGTCAATTTTGCCCTTATATTCAAGGTAAGATTGATTGATTTATTAAAAAAAAAAAGAAATGAATGATTAAGAACAATGGTAAAATTAAAAGTTTAATGGTATTTAACTTATTTTTTATAGATGAATAATTCTTTTGAGACAGATATAAATGCTAAGGTGTACATCTATATTGGGACGGTTACATAAATTTCACGCTAATATCTTTCCTCTACAGCAAGCAAAGTAAGCCTTTTCTGGTTCGTTCTTCGAATGAGGCTAGTGGAGACTAATTCCTTCTTGCTAATTAAGAGTCCAGTAAGCGATATGATCTTGAAGGAATTCTTTCCGTTCTTTCTTGAAGTGATTGATTTCTTTATTTATTTCAGGAATTTCTTTCTGATATGACGGAATTAATATCGCCGTGAATTTTTTTTATCTATTGCTTGCTTAAAAACGGCTTTTGGAGTAAGGATGTTGTTTAGATCGGCATGAAAAAGCCCGCTCCCAATTTTTAGGAGTTCTGGGAATTAAGACCTTTAATGCAGGTAAACTCATATTGGCCAAAGTGAAAAAGAAGAAAATGGTAAAGAAATTCAGCATTCAAATCTCTTTTCCATAAGCGCTAATTATCTGATCAAGGGTTGAGGCAAAAGAAACCTCAACATTGTCATTCCAAACCTCATATCTCATTCAAAACCTCAAAAATTTCAAAAAATAAAATAAAAAATTTACCAAACAAAAAAAAACTAACGAGCAACCTCCAAACGTAGTTGGTAACGATATGTGGCATTCGTTACTCCAAGATAGCGCAACACAACATTGTCATTCCAATGTCGGGATCATCTTCTTTACCCCAAAAAAATTCCCCCGACAAATTTCCCCAACAAAATTTCGGTTTAGCAGGGTACATACCGCCACAACATTTCGATGGTTACGCACCTCCACAATGCGGTTTAGCGGATTACGGGCCGCCACAACAATTTGCAAACCACCACTAAACCGTGTATCAACAAAATGTTAATACACCAATTGTCCTCAATTTCTAACTTATGAAGGCTTTCAATAACAAACGCTGAGAACCCGCGACGATTTGTTTAGAAGATCCCGACCCGACCCTGACACCGAACACGAATGTACCAAATTGGAGCTTTATTCCGATGAGATCCTATCAGTTGACCTTGAGGTCATGATAATTCGAAAAGTGTTAGAAGTTCTGGTTCTTCGGATGCGGCTTCTCGTTATTCTTCGGAAGAGGCCCGAGCTCACGTTATTGATTCCGCGATTGCTGCAACGCTTACTATGGAGGAGTTACGAAAGGAAGTACAAACACGTACGAAGTTTGACGGTTTAAGACTTTTATCTAAACCGGTTTCTCACGACATTCCTTCGAGACAATATGATTTGGTCATGAAATATCGTAACAAGCTCACCAAGAAATACGCCATAAAGTACAAGTCCGACGACGAGGAAGAATAATTCTATCTTTTTAAATTTGTAGTTTTTAATTATGTATTGTGTGCTTTTATTAATGAAATTTTTTATTTTAATATAGTTTTTATTTTGAATTCTATTAATTATAATTTTTATTTATACTTAAATATAAATACATTTTATAAAAAAAACAATAATAGTAATAATAGTAAAAATAATAATAATAATAATCATAATAATTAAAAGATATTAAAATTATGGTTAATGTAACGTGGTTGTATTACAGGTGTCATGGATACTACTGGAGTGTGATGGGTTAAGTCATAAGTGATAGGAAGAAGTTGATAAGATGGCGCTGATGTGTCACAATGTGGTTATTGACAGGTGTTATGGATAAGAATAGTTTAAGAAAAAAAAATATTATATGTGACATGTACTTTTAATATGTTTTTTTTTTTTTTTTTTTGTTGTTGTTGTTGTTGGAAACATTAGATTTTGGAGAAGACGGATGAAGTACATAAAGAGTCTTTGAATTACTTTGGGATTACATTTTGCGTTGAGGATTTGTGTTTGTGTACTAGCGGATCCCGTGGTCGACTATATTTATAGTTAAGATTATTAAGCGACACACAACCCTAGAAAACCAACACTAAACAAAAACACATTTGCTGTTGTATTGTTAGGCCCCCTTCATTCCAAAACCCCAATCATTGATATCATATCGCTTTCCTTCCCTTAAACCCTACCCCCTGTTCACACATATACATATATACATTCATATATACAAATAAACCCATATTTAAAATCACCAAAAAGGATGACTCTTGAACACCTTTCATCTTCTTCAATCTTGATACTTACACTCTTCATCTTCTCAATTTCAATCAATTTTTGGGTTTCATTTTCTCAAGAATCACCAACAATTTATGAACTTTTGAAAAGAAATGGACTACCCATGGGTTTGTTCCCAAAAGGGGTGACAAATTTCAGTTTTGATGATTCAGGCAGGTTTCAAGTGTACTTAGATCATGCTTGTAATGCCAAATTTGAAGATGAATTACACTATGATAGTAATGTTTCTGGGAATTTGACTTATGGTAGAATTGGTCAACTCTCTGGGATTTCTGCTAAAGATTTGTTTTTGTGGTTTTTGGTCAAAGAAATATGGGTTGATATACCAAATTCTGGTTTGATTTATTTTGATGTTGGTGTGGTTTCAAAACAGTTTTCTTTATCATCTTTTGAAACCCCAAGGGAGTGTTTGGCTTCCTCTATACCTAAGGTAACTAAAGTTCCAAGCTTTATTATTAGTTTGACTTTTTAGAGTAGCTAATTGACTTTATCTATATGGACTTTTGCTATTTTGTTCATAGATATAAATACTGATCTTAAATATTTTTCACCATTTTGTCAATTTGAAATGGAGTTGCTTCAGTTTGTAGTTAAATTCTATTTCTGAACAGTTGAACTTCATATATTCATATTTGTTGACTTTTTTGTATTTGTTGACTTTTTGTTACTTTGTTTTCATGTTTTTGTAGTTTATGCTATTGAGTTAATTAAATTGGATACTGATCTAATATGGGTTTCACCAATTTGAATTAAAGTTTAGAACTTTGGTCAATTTGAATTGAAATTTCTTCATAGTCGAAGGTTAGATGATTGAATATTGTATATTTTACAAAAGCTGATTTCTCTGTTTCTAACAAGTTTAAACTTTATCAACTTATAACTTTTTGTTTATACTTTTTTGGGTTGCATTCACAAATTCTCAGTGCAGAATCTTGATTGATAAAGTTGTAATCTTTTTGCTTCTAGCTTACATTCTTATAGGTTTTTAGCTTTTAAAAAACCCAAACTTGATCAATAAAGATTTAATCTTTTTGCTTGTGTTATTCGCAGATCATCTCAAGAAAGCTTGGGCATGATATACCCAATCATCAAGAGCTATCTAGGGCCATTTTATGAATGTGAGTTTAAAGGGTATCTAAATATGATTTAAATGGGCATTATCGTTGAAATCAAGTTGTGGTCATTTCCATTTCTTGTATGAATGTCTTATAGTTGAAAAGCTCTTAGTTTAGGTGGTCCTATCCTTCATTGCAGGTGTGCTTGGTTTAAAATTTTGTTTTATGTATTATATGCAAATACATCAAAAGATTAAAAATTAAGGAGATGATACAATACAAGCAACTGAAATCAAGAGAACTGTAAGATATCGTACAAGACGCCAGACCAAGGGGAGCATGTAGATTCATTTTCGATTCCTCAATATGATTATGGACATAATACATTTCAAGTTTTGGTATTTATATAGTCTTTGAGTGTTGGTTTAATTAGGCCTCCCTTCTTTTTTTAATCGAAGAAATAAGATATACTTGATTCTTGTTGTGGTTGCCTTTGTATACTTGGTTTTATTGTTTCTTGAATTCATTTGCGTCTCTTAACCCCTAAACCATTGGGTTTCAAATAATGGATCGCCATGATGTTGATTTGAATGTCGTCACTAAACGATAAATGGGTAAAGTTTTCCAGGCTACTGGGAAGGAGAGTATCTTTACGCAATGTACTTGACTTAACTGAGTTATCCCATGATCGTTTCCGACCATTTTCTCTGGCCACCTTAAGACATGTTAGACATGTTATAGAGAGATTTGAACACGAGACCTCTTGTGATGATATCATGTTATGATTAGCGTCCTAAATTTTATGTTATTTTTCTAATAAGTTTATGCCAATGTATTTTTTATTGTTTAGTGTGATAACTTTAAAAGGTTCTTTCTTATCTATATTTTTTGTTCCTTTGTTAGAATGTTGGAATTAGTAGTAACATTTGGAATTAATCATTGTAGCGTAAAAAGGAGATACCCTTTTGTTGGTATGGTTTTTATTTGGACCCTCTTGGAACATGTTTATTCTCTTATCGTTGCATGTTTTCATTGTTTTTTATTCCTTAAAAAAAGGCAAAGGGACTTTTAGGATTAATTGGTTAGCAAGGCATGATAGAACATGGTAAATGACTATCATTAATCAAAGGGTCACTGTCTTTAGATGGTATGCGAGTAATTCCTTCAATATAGGAAATTTATGTGGCTTGTATGAATTTATCTTACAAAAAACGACCTTTGTTATGCAATAATGATTTTATACTATTTATATTATATAGTAATAGTAAATAGTAATAAAGTCATTTTTAAATAATGACCTTTACTAAGCAATAAATAAGTAAACAATTACAAGTTGGTCTACTTACTAGTGGTTTATATCCTAATTAAATAAAGATTGACTTATTTTCAAATCTCACTAGCAGAACATTTTGAGGGATGAGAGTAGGTGTCAGAAACGTTGTGAAATAACCTGATTAGACCATGTCCTTTTATACAAACACACTCGTTTCTCCATATAAGAACAACGACAACCATATATGTATCATATTCATATATTTATCTAAGAGTTAGAAAAATGATGTTATTGGATCACTCTTTCCAATTACCACCATAGAGTGTCGTAAGTCATGAGAAAGTTTGCATGTTTAAAAAGTGGTTTGAATCATACTCCCTATTATAAATTATAATTTCAAGTATGTTTTATCATCAAAATTATCAAATTTGTTATATGGGGTGGGTTAAAATTAATAGTACGAAACTAGGATCTAAAGATAATGTATGTTTTAACGGGCTGTCCGAATACATGCAGCCATGATTAATCGATAACCAAGCGTACGGAAAAATGATTTTTTTGTTGTTCCTAATACAACTAAAGTACTCTAATCACTCCAAAGGAGAATCATACTGAATACTTCATTCACTATATTGTGAAAGTAGTCATTTTTCTCGGGAGTGGTTGATAGGATCGTATACCCCAACAACATGTCCTACAATAGTACAATATAAGCCGAAAAGTCCACATTTTCTCTAAAACCAATTGATAGTAAAGACTTCCTCTTAAACTTATATGCATACATTTGTTTTGTTCCATGAACGACGTGGGACTTTGGATTGAGAAATTTTGTGATACTGTTAGTTTGTTCTTGGTGTGTTTGTTGTCTTCAATTCTTTAGGTTCATTTTGTAGCTTCAACTTGTATGACGTGAAAGTAATGAAGATATGGTTCGCAACATCAAGACAGAAATGGTAATTTTCTTTGATGGTGTCTTTAGTATATTGGATTATTATCAATTAACCACGTATAAAAAAATTTATTTTCGTTTTGTGCAGTATGATGAATGCCTTATCAGAGAAGCTGGTATGCTGGTATTTATATACATCAACACTAAAGGTGCCAATTTTGACGCATTTACTTGTGAATGGGTCCAATCGGGATAAACTTTATCTCTAACGGGTCAAGGTTAGATTTTCAATTACGTGGAAATAAGTTATGTTTTATACTTTTATCTCTAGCGGATAGACGTAAAAAGTTGGATGAAAAAGGAATGGGCCATACGGGTCAAAATGTAACGCAAATGGGTCAAAGCGATTAGAGAGTCTGAAGTGTTGGACATGATACAAGTATTTGGACCTGTCTCGATCCTCACCAAAAGCATTTTGACCCATCATCTGACCCGTCCATTTTACCACCACTGAATAACACATACATAGGGTTCAAAAACATCAACAAGAATTCGAATTATATTCTTGGAGAGTAAATCTCAATTCATTATATGCTCCCAACACTTCAAAGTACAAACCATTTTAGCATAATCTATTGCAGTTTTCACGAACCTATTAATTAATTTATACATTCATGGCTTACTCAAATGCAGAGATCTTGAAATTCTTCAGTTGTTTATGTACTTCAAAGCTCCAGCATCTTAATGATCGGATGCATCATGCCCCTGAATAAAGTCATTTTCACACAATTCAAATCGAGCATCACAAAAAAGACTCATATTCTGAATTATTAAGATTCCAACTATATTCAAATTAATCGAAACAAGTTAAAAATGCTTTATTCTCTTTGGCACTTAGATATATCTACTTGACTAATTCTATAATTTTGATTCCACTAGTAAGTTTCTACAAGTCCTGTAACCAAAATTCCTAAAGTATATTAATTTAACTAAACCAAAAGTTGTCATCTTCAAGTTCGATTATATCTTACCTGTCGCAGATCAAGTAATAATCGATATATTTCATAGTAATCAAGATTCTAAATTATTTTATCTGTCAAAGTAAATCGGTACTGAAGCACCGAGTAATATAATATTGTATCAATATTTTGAAGTGTATATAGACTTGCCATTTGACATCACAAGAACTGCAGTAACAACTACAACTGCACAAACTATGTTCATTTTTTTTTTTCAACGGCGATATTGACATCAAATGCTCATATTTCACTCGTACACGCGTTAGCAGGAATCTCTTCACACACTATCTAGAACAATAGCTCAGACTTGATTTTTTTTTTTTTTGGTTGAAAAGCAAAGTTCAGACTTTATACTCTTTCAATAACTACCAGAAAACCCTTATCAAAGTGAAAGTAAGTTTCTTCAATCACTACCAGAAAACCCTTATCAATCAAAGTAAAAAAAAAAAAAATACCTTGAGAAGCCATACAACCATCAATCTATCAACAGATACTCGAGACACAACTGCATTGACAAAACCCATATATAATTACTAATAGACAAAACACTTGCAATTTCCAACAACATCCTCTCAATATTTCTTTCCGTTAAATAATATAAGAAACATGCAATCAAATTAATCAAATTCAATAGCTCAAACTAACCTGCTAATAACAAGTCAGCTTCATAAGACTCATTTATATAAAGATAAAGATATAGATAGATAGATTATATGTAGATAAATCCAGATCTACACATATCTTTAGACTGATAACAAAATTAATAATGATTCGCTCCCACGCATACATAGTCATGAGAATCAAAATGTATGTCTTGACCCATACAAAATTAATAACGATTCGCTCCAACAAGAAAGGCGAGTCATCCACATCATTACCTAGTCACCTTGTCTAAAAGTTCTAAGGATTGTGTTGTAGATAAGTAGATAACCTAGCAAAAAGCAGAGCAAACATATGGATTGAACAGCTAAATGGATAAGGTTTTTTTCCTCTTTAGACTACCTGGGGAATCAGATATATGTGGCTTTATCCGGGTATCTTAGGGCCGTTTTCGACCCTTTTTCTTGACCACCCTAAGATATGTTTATATTGAGATTTGAACCTAAAACCTCTTGAAAGGAACTCATAGCCCCAACCAATGGATTATCTTGATGTTCTTCTCTTTTTGGTGTTTTAAAATCAAATTAGGAAACAACGTAGTAATCTCAATCAGTGGCGGTACCAGGATTTTTTTCACCGGGGGCAAAAAAATAAATAATTTAAAATGGATGTTTTTAGGCAAATTATGGAGGTTTTGGGGCAAAATTTTAACGTTTGTGGACAAAATTTGAAGGTTTTGGGGTAAAATTTTGAGATTTTTGGGCAAAAAATAAAGGTTTTGGGGCAAAAAAATAATCCACTGGACGCAAAGTGGAAAAATCCAAAAATTTTACACTGAAAATTGCAAATCCACTGGGGGCGGCTGCCCCCGCATGTACCTTAATAAAACCGCCCCTGATCTCAATGGTGTTCATTAACTGCAAGGTGCTAAACAAGTATAATATTCTCATTATAGATAACACGACAAGAGGGACACCAAAAACACCATGTAAAAACACCTAACAAAACTACACAAATCAAACCAAAAAGAGACCAATCATTATCAAAATCACTACATACATCAAAACATTAATCGCTCATCCATGAAGTGGGAAGCGTGCAGATGATCAAATAGGAATAGTTCACGTTGACGGTTCGGGATATTAAGGCCATGTTTGGTTCACGAGATCCAAAGAGAATTTGATGATTTGATTTTGATACCGTTCTGTTTGATTGACATATTTTGAAAGGAATTAAATTCTTCGAAATCTAGAGATTCCTTAATCTATGAAATGTTCATTCCTTCAATATGTTATGTTGATTAATTTCAATTGGGAACGCTAGTCTGAATATGAAAAAGAAAATTAAGGAAAACATATGTTGGAAAGAATTTAAAGAGGTGCTTAGCTCTGGATCTTTTATATATATATATATGCTTTTAGAAAGTGGACAATGTATTGTTTATGGGTCAACTCAGCCTGGCCTGTGTCAGCCCATACTAACAAAAGACCAACAATCATTTATAACTTGTTATCCAACACACCTCTCTTAATCTCTACTTTTACTCTAGTCTATACCTGCAATATTGCATTACCTTATTTAAGTTCTTAATATATTCAAACTCCTAGATGTAGGTACTCAAGAAAGAAATAAGTCATGTGTGTATTAAGAGCATGGAACCATTACTTAAGGGGCCTGCTGGTTAGGACTACCTAGAAAAAGCATTTGAAAAGCGCTTTGGCCCACCATATGACGCATTATCTCGTCTTCCTTTGACGCTAAGGTGACTTTCATCTATAGGGCTCACCTATGATCAGGTTTAAAGTGATCACAAAAAGACGGTTGCAGGTTTACGGAATGGTTTTTCATTAAAAAGGCCGGTTCTTCCTTCCACAGCTCTTAGAAGTGGTGGAACCTTCTCTAACGAATTAAATCAAACTTCAACGCCTATTTCTGTTATAGATACCGCAGGTAATATATTGATTTGCACTTACTTTCAGTTGATTTGAGAATCATGTTATTGTTTTCTTTCAGATAATCAGTACCCGGAATGCAATAGAGAAAAGCATGATTTGCTAGTAGGCTCGGTTTGCTGAAATTGGTGGATAATGTTTATGATGCGACACAGGAGGAGTTATCCGAAATACTGAAACTCAACTTTGTTAGGTTGAGGATGGTTTAGGGTTAACTTCAAAAGATCGTACTCACTGCTACCAGGTAGGCCATCGACCCATTATCCAACCTCTTGACTTGCCCCTATTGCCACTTTTAACATCCTATAATACACTAATGGTTCCATCATGGTTGATGTCTGACCAAATTTTCTAATGTCTTATGTAGTATTCTAGTCCTTCAAAAAACTCTTCGAATGGAACAAATTATATCAAGCTTAGAAGACATGAAAACTATAATACAAAAATGCTCCACTGAGCTTCTTCAAATTTTAGATACAGTTGAGACTGCAGGTTTTGAAGAGATTGTTGAAGTGTTGACCAAACCCGCAGAGGGTTTGGATATAACCAACGATCCAACAAAAACTGAATCGAGAAGATTTGTTATGGCAAGAACGTTAAGAAAGAGTATACAAGTTGAGAACCTGATTTTCGTTAAGGTGTTCAACGTTGTGTAATAAGCTACTAGAGGCATTGCAGTTGGTGGCAGTGCGAACTGTGGAAGACATCTGGCTGAAATGGCGCTCCGCAAGGTTGGAGCGGCGGTTCTGGCCGATAGGCTAGTGGAAGCGGGAAACATGTTGGAGTGATGGGTAGTGTAACTAAGAGAGTTCATGACCGTGGTATGAGGTCTTGATGGAGAATGTACAACTGTTTGATTGTTAGTTTGGTTTGTAATTTTGTATATGAATTTTGAAATGAATTTTGTATATAAATTTTGTATACACAAGCTAGCTAAATTCAAAGGTCCAAAATTTATATACAAAATCAAACTAACCATCAAACAGTCACACATTCTCCATCAACACCTCATACCACAGTCCATGAACCCTCTCGATTACACTACTCATCACTCTCAACACGTTTCCCGCTTCCACTGGCCTATCGGTTAGTACCGCTACTTCAACCTTACGGGGCGCCATTCCGACCAGATGTCTTCCACAGTTCACACTGTCGCCAAGTACAACGCCTCTAGTAGTTAAATACACGGCATTAGACACCTTAACGAAAACCAGGGACTCAACTTATATATTCTTTCTTTACGTTGTTGCCATAATAAATCTTCTCGATTTAGTTTTTGTTGGATCATTGGTAATATCCAAACCTGTGCGGATTTGGTCAACACTTCAACAATCTCTTCAAAATCAGCAGTCTCAACTCGCAACTGTAACTAAAATTTGAAGAAGCTCAGTAGAACATTTTTGTATAACAGTTTCCATGTCTTGTAAGTTTGATATAATTTGTTTCGTTCGAAAGTTTGTTGAAGGACTAGAATGCTACACAAGACATTAGAAAATTTGGTGAGACATTAACCACGATGGAATCATTAGAGTATTATAGGATGCTAAAAGTGACATTATGGGCAAGTAAAGAGGTTGGACAATGGGACGATGGTCTATCTGATAACAGTGACTATGATCTTTTTAAGTTTGAGCCTGAACCATCTTCAGCCTAACAAAGTTAAGTTTCAGTGTTTCGGGTAACTCGTCCTATGTCACACCAAAAACATCATTAACCAGTTTTAGCAAACCGAGCCTCACTAGCAAATCATGTTTTTCTCCATTGCATTTTGGGTACTGATTATCTAAAGGAAAACAATAACATGAATCTTAAATCAACCGAAAGTAAGTGCGAATCAATATATTATCTATAACAGAAATAGGGGTTATAGTTTACAATTCGTTAGAGAAGGTTCCACCAGTTGTAAGAGATGTGAAAGGAAGAACCAGCCTATCTAATGGAGAACCATCCTGTAAACCTGCCACAGTCCTTTTGTGATCACCCCAAACCTGACCATAGGTGGGCCTTACAGATGAAAGTCACCTCAACGTCAGATGAAGACGAGACATTGCGTCAGACGGTGAACCAAAGTGCTTTTCAAATGCTATTTCTAGGTAGTCTAAACCAGCAGGCCCCTTAAGTAATGGTTTCATGCTCTTAATACTCACATGACTTATTTCTTTTTTAAGAACCTACATATATGAAATGTCCCGTTCTTATTGATTAAAAACGTTCCATATTAATTGATTTCGTTGCGAGGTTTTGACCTCTATATGAGACATTTTTCAAAGACTGCATTCATTTTAAAACAAACCATAACCTTTATTTCATCAATAAAGGTTTAAAAAGCTTTACGTAGATTATCAAATAATGATAATCTAAAATATCCTGTTTACACACGACCATTACATAATGGTTTACAATACAAATATGTTACAACAAAATAAGTTTCTTGAATGCAGTTTTTACACAATATCATACAAGCATGGACTCCAAATCTCGTCCTTATTTAAGTATGCGACAGCGGAAGCTCTTAATATTCACCTGAGAATAAACATGCTTTAAACGTCAACAAAAATGTTGGTGAGTTATAGGTTTAACCTATATATATCAAATCGTAACAATAGACCACAAGATTTCATATTTCAATACACATCTCATACATAGAGATAAAAATCATTCATATGGTGAACACCTGGTAACCGACAATAACAAGATGCATATATAAGAATATCCCCATCATTCCGGGACACCCTTCGGATATGATATAAATTTCGAAGTACTAAAGCATCCGGTACTTTGGATGGGGTTTGTTAGGCCCAATAGATCTATCTTTAGGATTCGCGTCAATTAGGGTGTCTGTTCCCTAATTCTTAGATTACCAGACTTAATAAAAAGGGGCATATTCGATTTCGATAATTCAACCATAGAATGTAGTTTCACATACTTGTGTCTATTTTGTAAATCATTTATAAAACCTGCATGTATTCTCATCCCAAAAATATTAGATTTTAAAAGTGGGACTATAACTCACCAACATTTTTACTTCGTCGGGAAGTAAGACTTGGCCACTGGTTGATTCACGAACCTATAACAATATATACATATATATCAAAGTATGTTCAAAATATATTTACAACACTTTTAATATATTTTGATGTTTTAAGTTTATTAAGTCAGCTGTCCTCGTTAGTAACCTACAACTAGTTGTCCACAATTAGATGTACAGAAATAAATCGATAAATATTATCTTGAATCAATCCACGACCCAGTGTATACGTATCTCAGTATTGATCACAACTCAAACTATATATATTTTGGAATCAACCTCAACCCTGTATAGCTAACTCCAACATTCACATATAGAGTGTCTATGGTTGTTCCGAAATATATATAGATGTGTCGACATGATAGGTCGAAACATTGTATGCGTGTCTATGGTATCTCAAGATTACATAATATACAATACAAGTTGATTAAGTTATGGTTGGAATAGATTTGTTACCAATTTTCACGTAGCTAAAATGAGAAAAATTATCCAATCTTGTTTTACCCATAACTTCTTCATTTTAAATCCGTTTTGAGTGAATCAAATTGCTATGGTTTCATATTGAACTCTATTTTATGAATCTAAACAGAAAAAGTATAGGTTTATAGTCGGAAAAATAAGTTACAAGTCGTTTTTGTAAAGGTAGTCATTTCAGTCGAAAGAACGACGTCTAGATGACCATTTTAGAAAACATACTTCCACTTTGAGTTTAACCATAATTTTTGGATATAGTTTCATGCTCATAATAAAAATCATTTTCTCAGAATAACAACTTTTAAATCAAAGTTTATCATAGTTTTTAATTAACTAACCCAAAACAGCCCGCGGTGTTACTACGACGGCGTAAATCCGGTTTTACGGTGTTTTTCGTGTTTCCAGGTTTTAAATCATTAAGTTAGCATATCATATAGATATAGAACATGTGTTTAGTTGATTTTAAAAGTCAAGTTAGAAGGATTAACTTTTGTTTGCGAACAAGTTTAGAATTAACTAAACTATGTTCTAGTGATTACAAGTTTAAACCTTCGAATAAGATAGCTTTATATGTATGAATCGAATGATGTTATGAACATCATTACTACCTTAAGTTCCTTGGATAAACCTACTGGAAAAGGGAAAAATGGATCTAGCTTCAATGGATCCTTGGATGGCTCGAAGTTCTTGAAGCAGAATCATGACACGAAAACAAGTTCAAGTAAGATCATCACTTGAAATAAGATTGTTATAGTTATAGAAATTGAACCAAAGTTTGAATATGATTATTACCTTGTATTAGAATGATAACCTACTGTAAGAAACAAAGATTTCTTGAGGTTGGATGATCACCTTACAAGATTGGAAGTGAGCTAGCAAACTTGAAAGTATTCTTGATTTTATGAAACTAGAACTTTTGGAATTTATGAAGAACACTTAGAACTTGAAGATAGAACTTGAGAGAGATCAATTAGATGAAGAAAATTGAAGAATGAAAGTGTTTGTAGGTGTTTTTGGTCGTTGGTGTATGGATTAGATATAAAGGATATGTAATTTTGTTTTCATGTAAATAAGTCATGAATGATTACTCATATTTTTGTAATTTTATGAGATATTTCATGCTAGTTGCCAAATGATGGTTCCCACATGTGTTAGGTGACTCACATGGGCTGCTAAGAGCTGATCATTGGAGTGTATATACCAATAGTACATACATCTAAAAGCTGTGTATTGTACGAGTACGAATACGGGTGCATACGAGTAGAATTGTTGATGAAACTGAACGAGGATGTAATTGTAAGCATTTTTGTTAAGTAGAAGTATTTTGATAAGTGTATTGAAGTCTTTCAAAAGTGTATAAATACATATTAAAACACTACATGTATATACATTTTAACTGAGTCGTTAAGTCATCGTTAGTCGTTACATGTAAGTGTTGTTTTTAAACCTTTAGGTTAACGATCTTGTTAAATGTTGTTAACCCAATGTTTATAATATCAAATGAGATTTTAAATTATTATATTATCATGATATTATCATGTATGAATATCTCTTAATATGATATATATACATTAAATGTCTTTACAACGATAATCGTTACATATATGTCTCGTTTAAAAATCATTAAGTTAGTAGTCTTGTTTTTACATATGTAGTTCATTGTTAATATACTTAATGATATGTTTACTTATCATAGTATCATGTTAACTATATATATATCCATATATATGTCATCATATAGTTTTTACAAGTTTTAACGTTCGTGAATCACCGGTCAACTTGGGTGGTCAATTGTCTATATGAAACATATTTCAATTAATCAAGTCTTAACAAGTTTGATTGCTTAACATGTTGGAAACATTTAATCATGTAAATATCAATCTCAATTAATATATATAAACATGGAAAAGTTCGGGTCACTACAATATAGGAGTTTGAATATATTACGAACTCAAATAAGGTAATGCAATATTACAGATAAGAGAAAGTAGAGATTGAGAGATGTGTGAGTTGGAGAACAAGTCATAAATTTTAGTTGGTCTTTTGTTAGTACGAGTTGAGCAGGCTGAGTTGACCCGCACACGCACGCACGCGAGCACGCACGCGAGAACGCGCGCGCACGCACACATACACTTACACACACACACACACACACACACATATATATATATCGTATTATGATCAAGAGGGAAGTATATTTTAGGAGGGAAGGGGAAGTTCATGATCTAGCCATTGATCTCATCCATTCACCCGCAGGCGGACACCCTCTTATTATGCTGCTGAGTTTAATTCATTTACAAGGACAGGGGTAATTATGCCATTTTGTGTTATATCTCTTATTATATTTATTTAAATTTAAATTAAATCTAATCTAAGTACTCCGTAATTCTTACTTACATTTGATAATTATATATCCTCATAGCACTTAATCTCAGATCTAAATATATTGTAGATTCAAACGTCGAACATATTCCGGCAGCATCAAGAACAATAGCCAACATAAGACGTATTCCGGCAGCAACAAATGAACGACAGCAGCCTCAAAGGTTAAACGAATTACGACAGATGAATTTGGAAGTTCAAAGATTGTAGGACTAGATCTAGAAGTTGTCCGTATTCGATAATGACACCAGATCTTCAACTTGAATGAGTGATATTACTCTCGATTGAAGAACTTGATTCCGATAGGATGCTTTAGCGTCCTGAATCATAAACCGTCGATAGCGGCTAAAAATTGAAACTCTAATTGGAGACATAAATAAGATTCATATGTTTTTTATTGCATTGATACAAACAATTACATCTTTTAAATTTCAGTATACGCATTTATTGCTTCTATATAACTGTTAATCAATTCATTTCCGTCATTTTTCAGAAGATTTATTTGGATAAAGATTTATTTGAGTGTGCGTGAATGAAATTTAGTTGGAAGGAAAGAAAGATTGAAAATTGAGGTAACGGCTAACATGATGAGACTGAATGTGTAAACTAAGAGTGAAATTCAGTGGGTGTGTGTTTGTGTGTGAAATTCAATTTTTTTATATATTATTATTTTTTGAGAATAAAGAAGCCGAGGCTTTGATTGTATCATATTCGCATTATTCAATTGTTAGTTTCTGTTGGGCCACGATTCTTCCATATAGTATGCACTAAAAGACGAACACACTTGCCATTTAAACCGTTTCTTTTCTCTATTATTTGGCGCATCTGATCCATTTTCAGTAAGCCATACCCCGAACCAAGTCGTTCATAAATTTCGAAACTTTCATCTTAAAAACCTCAAACGCACAACACAATAACCCAACACAAAACAAGCAAAACCATTTAAAAACAACAATTCCAACATTCAGTCAGCAAGTTTACCTGAACCATCATTCAGTCAACATTCGTGTATAGACTCGGTAATGCCATCCCAAAACACTTTTTCCATTGTATGTCGTACCGGTCGCCACCAAAAGGTTGAAACTTTTACCGAACAATGCAACATGTTCAAATACTGCATTCTTTTTATTGATAGAAAGAGTACTGTTATAGGATATAATAACTGAAACAGTAAAAAAATAAAAATAAATAAATAATAACAGACAAACCAACCTTGACAAAGGTCGCGTCTTCATCAATAACATTTAAACTGTTGGCAGATGAATAATGTTGCCCATGAACCTCTGTAACCTGCATTCACAACATTCCAACACCTTATAAACAAACAAAAAGCTAGATGTTTGGCATTAGTGGTTGTAACTAGACGGTTTTAAATAGTTGGGTAAAACGGGTCAAATTAGATTGGGTCAAAATGTGTGATTTCTGCGCAGGCTGGACAACTGGAACGCTTCTGGTCCACGAGTTTTGATTTAATAAAAAAATAATGCATCAAATTTTTTGATTGAATGTACAATTTTTGGATAATTTCAAGTCAGTTCCCGTTCAGCTCATATTTTGTTTTTTTCCCGTTAGATAGGCCATACTCCTAATCAGCTCATTCACAAATGAAATAGCAAATAAAATCGCAATACAAATACAGAAAGAAATCAAGAACTAAGGCTACAAGAAAAAAAAACCCTTCTCTGAATAGCTTTCATATCATGTGTCAGCTTGCATTTTTACATCATAGAAATTTCCATCTGTTTAGAACCGAGTAGGCCTTTGCCAAATCGAAGGTAGTCTTTTGCTTGGTAAAATTTCTCCAACACCTAACAGAATTAGTATGAGTAAATATCACAAGGTCCCAAAAAACATGCTCTAAATAGATTGTATGCCACACAAAGGTCAAAGTTGTTACCTTGCTAACTTTCTTGACAGATGGTCAGCCTGCTTTTGCATTTTCTTTGTCCAATTAAAACATACAGAATTATGTAGCTTTGCTCTCTGCATCAGGATGTAAAGTAAAGGCAGCAAAGCAATTTGTGGATCAAAGTCGTCTTTACGTTTCAAATCCCACGCAAATGGAATTACGACTATAATTTCATCTCCCTACAATAACACCAAAATCCAAGATAAAGATAGAATGTTACTGAGTATTTCAACAAAGGGAATTGTAGAAACCAACTACCTATAGGGTGTGTTTGGTGCAATGGGAACTTATGAGCTTGAGCTTGTAATGTTAATAAGCTCCAAGTAATAAGCTTTGTTTGGTAGACATAAAAAGTAGAGCTTATATAAATCAGTAGCTCATGAAAAAAAGTAGAGCGTATGAATTGGAGCTAGTTTACCAAACACTTGTGAAAAATAATAAGCTCCAGCTTCCAGCTTCAAAAATAAGCTCTAGCTCTAGCTCGAAAGCTCCAGCTTCAGCTAGTTTCATCCAAACACACCATAGTGTGACAATAGTCCATTTAGTTTATTGCGTATTTATTTATGCAGAATATAAAGGAAAAACTCGATTACATTAGTGTATGGAACAACACAAACCAGTAAATATTAAGAAAATCACTTATATACTACGTTCCAGCAAATCAGTTAATGACAGATTGAAATTATACTACGTTCCAGCAAATCAGTTAATGACAGATTGAAATTAATAGTAAAATAGTAATAAATACTTTACACATCAATTAAATATTATTATATTTTAGGTTAGTAGTTAATAGTTAGTTAATCACATAATTATATGACTGAATATGAACTATTGTACATTAAATTTATGAATAGTAATATGCTGATGTTGACCGAACTTGTGATACATTTAGCCATAATTGTTGTTAGATTAAATTGTCAAGAACCTATAAAACATGAAAATTAACACTTAAAAATAACAGATTCAGTCATATAAATTTTTTAGTTAGAATGTTAGTACTGATTCCATGTTTCTGCTATAAATATTTTCGCAAGATGATGAAGAAATCAACGAACCCTAATTAATTTTTAGCGAGATTCGTATGAAATCAACGAACCGTGATGAAATAGGAACACTGATTTTGAGGGCAAGGAGGAGGTAGCGATAACGACGCCTGATGAAATTCAAACCCTAATTTTGAAAGGGTGAAGGTAGCGATAACGAACATAGGAACCCTAATATTGAGAGGGTGAACATAGGAACCCTAATTTTGTTTAATCTCTGTCAGTTGCTTGTTTTTTATATTGCAAAATTATATAAAAAGTTAAACTATTTTTGCTGTTTTTCTATTCTAATCTATTTTAAGTAATCTATTTTATTCGAATATAAAAAATGAGTTATTTTTAAAAGTTAATCAAAACGAGGGGTGTTGTTAACTTTGTTAACTTACTCAGTTAAGTGTTAACTTCGCATAACATGTCAAGTCCTTTATCGACCAACATTTTCAACCCGCGATTTTGACGCGCGTATTTTGAGGCACGTTTTTTACCAAAGTTTTCGACCAGCGTTCTGGAGGCGCGTTTTCAACTCGCGATTTTGAGGCGCGTTTTTCAACGCGCGACGCATTTTTATAAACGCGCCTCGAAAAACGCACCTCGTAAACGCGCGCCACGAAAACGCACCTCGAAATCGCGAGTTGAAAACGCGCCTCTAGAACGCTAGTCGAAAATTCTGGTAAAAAATGCGCGTCAAAAACGCGTCTCAAAAACCTTCGTCGAAAACGCATGTCGAGATCGCGCGTCGAAAACATGCATTTTATCGCGAGTTGAAAATGTTGGTCGATAAAGGACTTGACATGTTATGGGAAGTTGACATTTAATTGAGAAAGTTAACAAAGTTAACGACACCTCTCTTTTTGATTAACATTTGAACAATAAAAAAACTCTCTTTTTATATCCGAATGAAATAAATTACCTATAATAGGAAAACAGAAAAAATAAGTTACTTTTTTTTTATGTAATTTGCCCTTTTCTATTTTATATAATATAATACAGTAGTAATTATGCTTGTTTTTTCTAGACTTAGCGTTGAGAAGCCATTTCACATTGCTTCATATAGATCTATTTGGTCTTGTCAATATTGTCAGTTGCAGTGGAAAGAAATATACACTAGTTATATTATATTACTAGATTTAAGAGCCCGTGCGTTGTACGGGGCACGGGTATTCCTCAGTTAAATAAATCTAAAATGTCAAAGTTTATATCATGTTACAGAATAATAATGACAGTATCAAAAATATATAAATCATAAGAATTGAAAACGTTATAGTTGTCATCAAAAAACATATGTGTGCCAATCAAGAAATGCGTCTAATTTCTTCGTTAGTACTATTTATGCAATTTGAAACATAGTTGTAGTTTTAATACATTTATTCAATACACAACTCAAACTTATGAATTGTTGAAAATATGTTGCAGATAAAGAGCTCGTGCGTTGCATGAGGACTCTTAATAATACAACACGGAAACGCAAAATGTTATATCTTGAATTAACCTCTTAATCATACAAATCGACCCATTTGACATGTTCAACGGGAGGGGTTGTAACTAATTTACCTCCCATGTCTTTTTTTTTACTGTAGCCATTGTGCATGTATCTCTGTGTCACCATCTCTAATATCTAAAACACAAGATGACTGTAAATTCCGTGATACTTCTCCATGTCCATCATGGTTTAGCTTTCTGAAAACCAAAAAGGAACGAATTAATAAAAAAATATTATTCATTTATCTATATATATATATATATATATATATATATATATAGTGGTAGGATCAAGGGGGAAGTAACCAATCGGGGGAAGCAATTTTTTTTTCTTTTCGTTTTTTGAAAAAACTTTGTTCACGAACATTATAGATTTTTTTTTTTTGAAAAGCAAATTATATTACTCAAAACTCAAGATACACGAACATTATAGATTGGATGAAAATATGAACATTTAATAAAGACACTTTGTGATAAATGTTTTTATTTTGGCGGGAAAACGCTCGAAGAAGTAATATATAACAATTATCGTGTTTTTCGAGCGTATGTTGAGGTTTTAGATATTAGGGTTTATATATTATGGTTTATAGGGTTTAGATATTAGGGTTTAGAAATTTAGGGTTTAGATTTAGGATTTAGATTGAGTTTTTAACACGAACGGTTTAGAGTATAAACCGAAAACACCAAACCCTAAACCCTAAATCGGGCAAAAATTTTCTTCACAAAATATGAAGAAAAAAAAACGTTTACATTGTTCACGAACAATATTATCTTGAATGTTATTTTTGTCGATCGTTTTCCTTTTTCCAGCCTAAATAATAACATTCCTCACGAAGTGTCTTTTCTAAATGTTCATATTTTCGTGTGATCTTGATGCCGAATTTTTTTTTTAAAAAAAACAAAAAAAAAAAATTTCACTTCCCCCCGCTTCCCCCCGATTGGTTACTTCCCCATTGATCCTAATATATATATATATATATATATATATATATATATATATATATATATATATATATATATATATATATATATATATATATATGAGTATTCATGGCAGTGAAAAAAAATGAAGGACAAACAAAGCATGATTTGACTATTTACGGGTCAGAGTAATAAGATCAACCCTTGGTGCGTTGAACAGTTATTAAAAAATAATCGGTAAAAAGTTGTATTGTGCTAGCACTTAAGAACAAACAAAGCAGGAAATTCAAGCTGTCCGTTCAAGATGCACTTAGAGACGTGAAGGTAGCAAGATGTGTGAGTAACGAAGGTTAGGAAATGACACAACTTCCATTAAAGGTCTAAACGGGATGGGTTGGGGTTCGCCATCAAACTTTTTATCTAATTGATAGTACTTATGATAACTAATGAATTACTCTGTAACAATACGGATTAGAGAAAAACATAGATTTAAGAGCTCGCGCAATGCACGGGGACTCTTCAACAAACAAACTTGAATTTTAAAATGTTATATCAATTAACGATATGATAAAGATAGTATCACAAGTATTGTTGTGGGTGAACTGTTCAAGTATTTTTGTTTTACACAAAACACATAGATTAAGGCTACTAAATCCAACAATAGGAAAACACAAAACACATCACCAACAGTAGCAGTAGCAGATTTATAAGTAACTACATCAAAAAAGTTGGATAACTAAAAACTTTGTTTTACACATAACACATAGATTAAGGCTACATTGTATTAAGAGCCCGTGTGCTGCAAGGCAGCTTAAAAATTATCATTCGAATATAATTACAATGTAGTTTTTGATAGTTCGTAGTCAATTACATCATGTTTCCCTGTAAATACAGCCCCGCTAGACGATGCATCACCTAACTATATAATCGTGTTATTACATGTAGGTTCTAAAGCCCATGCGTTACACGTCTATTAAAAATAACATTATAATTTAGCTATGGTTGGAAGATATAATGTACCAGACACATGTACTATGAATGTTGTAATCACAACATTCGTAGACGAAATATTCTTTAACTTTCTAAGCTATTCACCATATGATCGCCATAACCCTAACACACAAACAACCAGCCAGCCATCCGTGTCGTACAATTTTAACATAAGTCTCATTAGCCATCATGGAAAAGTGTTGATCATTACAGCCTAACTGCAGGGTTGTAAATGACTTGAAAATTTTGAATGTTTTGTCGACATGCTTTATATCTAGTCCGTATAAAGATAATATTATCATGAGCAAAAGTAAAAACAAACGATGGTGAGCCCGACGTAACCCAAGTAATAACAATTGATGGTGAGCCCAGAGAAATAAAGACCATAGCCAAACTCACCATCAAGCAAAGTTGAGTTTAACTTGTGGTACATCATCACGTATCTGAATGATTGAAAAAATATCAATTAAAGATAAAATTACACCATCCTGTATACAATTCAAAGTCCAATCCCAGAATAAAAATAAAAATAAAGAATACAATAAATATTGGTTGTGATATATCAAATAAGTCATAAAACAAACAAATATGGTAGAGAAATTTTTGATGCAGATAAAAAACAAATTTTTTACTTTTAATAATTTATGGCTATGAGTATGAGTATATGTAATATGTAATATCATTATAATATCCAGAATATACAGTCACCTACCGTAAAGAACATTAGAAATTATTATAATGTACAGAATCTACAAACCTTAAAAAAAATTAAAAGAAACTAATAACAACAAACATGACTCCCACTATAAACTAAATAATAAAAAAACCATTTGCCTTAATAGCTTGCTGAAAACTCATTTTTGCACGTCCAACATGTTAGAAATAGGAGGTTATGTATATTATTTGTGGAAGAGAAGGTTGATGATTTAGAAGTTTGATTGATTTTGAAGGCTTTGTTTATTACTTGATTTGCTTATTGAATTGCTTTGTTGCTTGATTACAAATGAGGGGTGAAACCCTCTATTTATACTACTCAATGGAGTAGTCTAGATCACTCCATCATCTACTACTATCTAGATATTTCCTAGTATTTCTAGACCTAGATATTTTACAAGATTATTCTACACACATTCTACACACTTTCACTACTACATATTACAAGAAGTTTCTACATAATGGGCTATAATCTTGATCCAAAATAGTTGTATACGTGCAAGCCCAAATCCAAAACAAATAGCCCACAATCAAGTTTAGTTTCCAACAGCCCCCCTTAAACTTGATTTCGTTACTCCGAGCATATTCCGTAATCTCTGAAACGTCTCGTGTTTTGGAGGCTTTGTGAAAATATCAGCAACTTGGTCAAGTGACTTCGCGTACTTTATCTGCACCTCTTTATTTGTAACACACTCCCTGATGTAATAGTATTTCGTATCGATGTGCTTGCTTCGATCATGGAAGACTGGATTCTTTGCTAGAGCAATCGTAGACTTGTTATCCACATATATCTCTGAAGCTTCCTTTTGAAAAAACTTAAGCTCATTTAGTAACTTCCTGAGCCATATTGCATGACAGGTGCACGATGTTGCTGCTACAAACTCGGCTTCACACGTTGACAGAGTCACAATGGGTTGCTTCTTCGAGCTCCATGTGAACGCCGTATCTCCCATATAGAACACGAAACCACTCGTACTCTTACGATCATCTATGTCTCCAGCCTAATCACTATCACTGTATCCAACTAGCTTGAAGTGATCAGAAGGCGAATAAAACATGCCATAGTCAATCGTACCTTTGATGTAGCGGAGTATCCTCTTGGCCGCCTTCAAGTGATTTATTGTAGGTGCTTCCATGTATCGACTTACTAGTCCAACTCCGTAGAGAATATCTGGCCTCGTGCAGGTTAGGTACCTCAGACTTCCAACCAAACTCTTGTATTTTGTTGGGTCCACCAAGTATCCTTCATCATCTTTTGACAATTTGAGATTGCAATCCACCGGTGTATTCATTGACTTGCAGTCATTCATCTTAAACTTCTTGAGCACCTCATTCGCATAACCTTCTTGGGATATGAATATTCCTTCTTTCTTTTGTTTTACCTCAATTCCAAGATAGTAAGCCATAAGTCCAATGTCGGTCATCTCGAACTCCCGAACCATTGCTTTCTTGAACTCCTCAAACATTTTGGGATTACTACCGGTGAATATCAAGTCATCCACGTATAGGCACACAATCATAACATCTCCATCATTGCTAACTTTGGTGTAGAGGGCATGCTCATGGGGGCATTTCGTAAAGTCATTCTGCTGGAAATACTTGTCTATTCTGCTATTCCATGCCCGAGGCGCTTGCTTCAACCCGTATAATGCCTTTTTTAAATTTAGCACCTTATTCTCTTGGCCTTTCACGATGTATCCCAAAGGTTGTTCTATATAGACTTCTTCTAAATGGCCATTAAGGAACGCGGATTTGACATCCATTTGATAAATCTTCCAATTATGTTGAGCCGCAAGTGAGATTATCAATCTTATAGTTTCTAGACGAGCGACGGGAGCAAATACCTCGTCATAGTCTATGCCGGCTCGTTGACTATATCCCTTCGCCACTAACCTTGCCTTGTATCTTTCAACTTCACCTTTGGAATTCTTCTTGGCCTTGTACACCCACTTTACACCAATAGCCTTATGTCCCTTTGGTAGTGTGTCAAGATCCCACGTATTATTCTTCTCGATTGCTTGAATCTCTTCGTCCATAGCACATTTCCACTTTTGGCTTTTTGTTGCATCTTCATAGCTTATTGCCTCACAATCGGCAAGAAGGCAGAACAATGATAGATCCTCCATAGGCTGTGTTACCTCGTACAACTCCTCAATGCTCCTTGTGTGATGCTGTAGCCTACTTGATTCTCCTCCTGATGTTGGTGTCACTTCATTAGGTGTAGTGGTTGGAGTATGTGGAGAGTGCGGAGATGGTGTACCAGAAGGTTCTTGAACTTCTAGATATTCTTCGTTCTTTGCAGTACTCTCGAATGGATAAGGGAGAAAGTCGTAGTTCTCCTCTTCAGGATCATTCCAATCCCATGTTGCTTCTTCATCGAACACCACGTCTCGACTTGAGATTACTTTACCATTCTTGGGATTGTATAGCTTGTAACCTTTCGAACTTAAGTCATAACCCACGAATATGAGTTTCTCGCTTTTATCATCGAGCTTCGTCCTCTTCTGATCTGGCACATGAGCATATGCCACACTTCCGAACACTCGAAGGTGTGAGATGCCGGGCTTCCTTCCACTCCAAGCTTCAATGGGCATTTTGTTCTTGACACTTCTAGTGGGCGAGCGATTTGATAGATAGATCGCACAGTCCACTGCCTCAGCCCAAAACTCCTTAGGCATCCTTTTGCTCTTTAACATACTCCGGGCCATATCAAGAATGGTCCTATTTTTTCTTTTCGCAACACCATTTTGTTGAGGTGAATACGGAAGAGTTAGAGGACGTCGTAACCCGTTGTTGTCGCAAAATTTCTTGAATTCCTTGGATGTGAACTCTCCTCCACGATCGGATCTCAACGCCTTTATGGTGAGACCACTTTGATTCTCCACAAATGCTTTAAACTTCTTGAACATTCCAAAAGCTTCCGACTTCTCTTTTAGAAAATAGACCCATGTCTTTCGACTAAAATCATCAATGAATAGAATAAAATATCTATTTTTACCAAAAGACGGTAGGCTGATGGGTCCACACACATCCATGTGAATAAGTTCTAGAGGTTTCTTCGCTCTACTAGAAGCTTCTGTTGGAAAACTGTTTCGAAAGTGCTTTTCTAGAAGGCATCCCTCACATATTTGATCCGGATGATTAATTGGAGGCAAACCCTTCACCATTCCTTTACTTGATAATAATTTTAACCCTCCAAAATTTAAGTGCCCGTATCTCATGTGCCAAAGCCAAGAATTGTCTTTGAAACATGCTTTTAAACATCTTGGAATGTCATGTTGAATATTTAGCATGAACATCCTATTCGTTGACATTGGCACCTTAGCAATCAAACCTCCTTTTTGGTCTCTTAAAGAAAGAGTACGATTTATCATGTGAATATCATAGCCTTTTTCTAAGAGTTGTCCAATACTCAGTATATTCGTCTTCATATTAGGCACATAATACACGTTAGAGATAAATTGATGCCTTCCATTTTTCATGCGGATGAGAATCTTACCTTTGCCTTTAACCGGGACTTTAGAGGAATCTCCGAAGGTGATATTTCCACTAATTACCTCGTCTAACTCCACAAACATGTTTTTGTCACCGCACATATGGTTGCTTGCACCCGTGTCGAGATACCACAAATTTGATTCTCCGTTATCTTCACCTTTGCATGCTAGTAACAAAGTGTTTTTCACAGCTTCGGTATCTTCTTGCACTAAATTTGCTCTTTCTTGCACGTAATTGTTTGACTTCTCGCATTCCGAAGCATAGTGGCCAAATTTATGACAATTATAGCATTTGGTTTGAGAATTGTCATACCTTGGCCTTCTACTTGTGTAGCCTCTCCCGCGACCTCTTGTCGGGTGAAAATTTTGACTTCTTTCTTCATTTCTGTAAGAACTATAACCTCCACGTTTGATATATCCTTGTCCTCGTCCTCGGCCACGTACTTGACCACGACCTCGTTGACTCGTTTGATGAGTCTTTTCACTGCTCTCTTCCTTGAAAGACAGTTTTGCTTGTAAAGCTTGCTCCAATGGCTCCTTATTATTCTTATTGAACCTCTCTTCATGGGCTTGTAGTGAACCCATGAGTTCATCGATAGTCATTGATTCTAGATCTTTAGATTCTTCGATGGCTACGACTATATAGTCGAATTTTGAATCTAATGATCTAAGAATCTTCTCAATGACTCTTACATCACTTAGAGTTTCACCATTCCTCTTTAATTGATTGACAATCGCCAAGACTCTTGTAAAATAATCGGAAATTGATTCTGAGTCTTTCTTATTTAAGGATTCGAACTCACCTCGTAGTGTTTGTAGTCGAACCTTTTTCACCTTTTCAACTCCCTTGTGAGAATTCTCCAAGATCTCCCATGCTTTCTTGGCGGTGGTTGCACTTGCAATTTTCTCAAAAGCTCCATCATCTACACTTTGTTGGATGATGGAAAGAGCCTTTTGATCGTTCGTCTTCATTAATTTTTTCTCCTTGCCGAGAGGACCTTTTTCTGCAGGTTCCTCATAGCCTTCCTCCACAATCTCCCATAAGTCTTGTCCACTTAGGAAGGTCTTCATTTGGATGCTCCATCGATCATAATTATCCTTTGTGAGGCAAGGAAATGTGATGACATTGTTGGCCATCATCTTGTCGAACCAAGCTCTTGATACCAATTTGTTAGAAATAGGAGGTTATGTATATTATTTGTGGAAGAGAGGGTTGATGATTTAGAAGTTTGATTGATTTTGAAGGCTTTGTTTATTACTTGATTTGCTTATTGAATTGCTTTGTTGCTTGATTACAAATGAGGGGTGAAGCCCTCTATTTATACTACTCAATGGAGTAGTCTAGATCACTCCATCATCTACTACTATCTAGATATTTCCTAGTATTTCTAGACCTAGATATTTTACAAGATTATTCTACACACATTCTACACACTTTCACTACTACATATTACAAGAAGTTTCTACATAATGGGCTATAATCTTGATCCAAAATAGTTGTATACTTGCAAGCCCAAATTCAAAACAAATAGCCCACAATCAAGTTTAGTTTCCAACACAACATCCACAATTATTTATTGAATATGAATAATTCACGTCATATAAAGCCTTACAGCTATTACCTTAAGCAGATACGCTTACATATTCACAAGAAGAAGTAATCAATCAGTTGAAATCTGTCTTATTCGGATTGCCATATCCTAATAATCCCATTAGATGTATTTAAAAACTTCTTATGCAGCTCCTTTTGGAATTGTGCACTGCAAATAAAAAACATAGAAGGCTATTATATTCAATGACAGCAAGTATATATACTCGTATAAAGAACGCATGGAGGTACCAAATTTCACATAATCAAGGTTTCAAAGTTTACAATAATGATCAGAAAAACATGAAATCATGTCAGAGGTTGCAAGACTAATCCAAACTACAAAACAGAGATCGGAGTCCATATTCAACCGATGCTCGTCAATTAATTTGGCCAACACTAAATCATACTAATTGAGTATTAATCATACGGGCCAAACACCAGACTTAGGCTTTTCTTATTTTGCCCATCTCTACTAAAGCTTGCTACTTAATCTCACAAAACTGAAAAGCTGAAAATCATCTACTCATGTACCTAAAAAAAAAAAAAAGACTTTGTTGATGTTACTTATCTGGTATCCAAATCAAGCATATCTAATTACAAATTGAGCAATGGCTATATTGAATCAAGTTTTTTTATTGCAGTAGACACAAATGTCATGTTTTACTTATCATATATGTGTAGCAAAAATGTTCAGCCTGTGAGTTTTACCGAGTAACTGCTAAGCATGTTTAAAATAGGAAGACAATATAATTTTTACCTAAGATCTGGAGAGTTGAATAGCGGCATACTCGAACCATTAGTGTTACTCCATTTCCCATAATCATCATGAACCTATTTTAAAGGAGAAGTCCGCATCAACTCATAATTCGTTCATGCACGTTTCTAGTGAAGTGTATACAAAATTAACACAAAAGTTAACAAACTACCAACAATTGAAGTTTTAAAATGGATGCATGAACTTCATACAATTTTATAATTCTGAATACATACTCTACATCTTCTAGCACCAAAAAAACATATAGCTAATTATCAAGTGAAACAATCTTATATAAAAAGAATTTACCATGCAACAACATATAAACACATCATAAATAAAATCAAGAGGTGACCACAAATAATATATAACAAATTCTAATATGAGTGAGTGAATACTGGAGTAAGAGATGAAAAGCACTTCAAACATTACTATTACTGTTACTATCCAAATGAAAGCAAATAAAGCATGATAGTACCGATACTTGAACATTTGTAACAACATCGCCATGCCTCAATCATCTTGGGATGAAAGCCGCATTATCACCATTCTAACATATTCGAAATGAAATGTCAAAAGCATTCATAAATAGTCTTATAGATCATAAATTTAACAAAAGTTTTACAAAATCACTCACTTGGAAGAACCCTTTCAATTTGGTTGCTGATTGGAAGGTCCCGACCCATGTGCTACCCATTCTTCAGTATTTTGATCTCTCAACCTCGCTGCAATTTAAACTCTATCAGAAATGCTAATGTCAACTAACATTCAAAGCAGAATTCATTCAAATAATATAACACAAAAAGCTTCTGTATATCAATACCAACTGAAAAAAGATCCATACATTATATAAGTGAAGTTTCATAACCTATAACAGATATAGTTGAAATGGAAAGTTTGACAACCTCCCACACTCACTTTGACCCGTTTTGACCCAAACCCATGTGGGTGTTGACCGAACTCCACCCGTTTGCCGTTCTTAAAAAAATAACATACAAAATAGAAGTATTAAAGAAATTGATGTTTATACCTTATTTAGTAAACCCCTAATAAACCTTCTGAAATTAGAGCTCATGTTTTCAGGGTATTTTACAGCATCCTGGTAGTAGCAAAAAGATGAAGTTAAACATCACTTAATTATTTTTCACCATGCATTTTGTATAATAAACACTTACCTTAATGATATGTCGGATAAGTGCATATACTGAATTAGTGTAAAACGGAGGTTGACCAACAAATAACTCGTACGTGAATAATCATCAAATGTACTCAACCTAAAGAGTTTTACAGTGCACTTGTTGTGCACTTCATTTATCATTCAATAAATTCATTGAGAAAAAGCATCAAACAGTTGGTGTGCATAAACCTATCATTTAGCATTCAATAAATTCATTGAGAAAAAACATCAAACAATTGGTGTGCAACATTTTATAGTCAATTCAGTAAACTCTTGAAGTGCAAACATAATTTATCATTCAAACAAAGTCAAACGCGATAATCAAATTAGAAAAATTAAACTTGAAAATCCAGCAATTGTTGGCAGATAATTTGAAGACTATTTAAAGTCAGCAATTAGGATATGTACAAAAACCATAATCATGTGACACACAAATCAAGCACATGAAATCGGATTATAGTTTCCGTATTTAAGAACTAATGAACAACCGTGCAATGAAGTTAATTAACAGCGATTGAAGAGCATGATGGTATTTTAAAAACATGAATAGTAAATCATGAACGTACCGACCTCGGTTACTTGAACGATTTTGAATAGAAGCAAGTAAAATCCGATCAATTTTGAGAATGGATCTGATTAGGGAAAATTGAATCCCTAAAATTGACTTTAGAACCTACGTACGTGATGTGTATCTTATAGATGGTGATTTAGGGTTGTAAATGAAGCGGATGCGCATATGGAGATACACGATTTTTCAATCTGCGTATGAAATCCCAGAAACCTAAATTAATAGCTACGTAAGACAACTGAAATCGTAGAGTACAAAATTACATACCTTTATGTTGAAAAAGTTACAAATTTAGTGGTGATAGTGGTATCGCATAATACGGGCTCGTGAAGGTGTAAGCAATGGTGAAAAAGGCATGGAGGTTTTAAGTTTTTAAGACAGAGAAAAGTGGACGTTGTGATTAACCCTAAATAGATAATAGATAATTAGAATGTTTCTGTGATTAATTAGGGACACGCGTCCCCTGTACGTAATTTACGAATTTTTTAATCTAAAATTAGAAGAAAATTAGCAGGGCTGAGGATGAATTAGGTGCTGCCACGTCATTGATTTATGTTTGTGATTTATGTGTATAAAAGAAAAGAAAAGATATTATACTCCATTGACCCGTTAACTCACGAGTTAACAAAAAATCTACAATATATGGTTAAATTAATTGTATTTAAATATTTATAATACATTATATATAGTTTAATAGTTTATTATAAAATATTCATAACATTATTGTCACCCACAATAGTTTTAGTTTAACTATTGATGTACGTTGGAAATTTTTTTAAACGAAAACAACTCAATTCTTAAACGTTTAAAATTACTCATATCCTAAAACTTTACAGTCCTACAACAGTTAATACAATACTAATACTGAGCATTATACATGACAAACAAAACAATTTCTTTTATTTTTTGACCATTTTAAATTTAGCAACTCCAATATATTCACCTATAACACAACTATACTAAGTAAGTTTAAACTGTTTTTCCAAAAAAAAAAAAAAAGAAAAAAAAAAGAAAAAAAAAACTAAGCAAGTTTAAACATACATACTACATAAAAAAGTATTTGAAGCATTACTATATCACAATCTATTTTGTTAATGCATATATCTTTAAATCAATTAATATCTGTAACGAACAGTCAAACTCGCTATCGACGCAGCACGTTAACAAACGATCTCAAAACATGGTTACGCCCTTTATATAAGACGTTTTAATAAAAGTTTGCATTCATTGATTCAAAAGATTTTTAAAGATAAAATGTTTCCAAAAAGTAGGTTTTTAAAATATAAAGTTTCCCAAAATAGTAAGTTTTCAAAAATAAAAACTACCGGAAACATTAAGTTAACCCAATAGTTAAACAAATCATACAAATATCTGAATAAATGTATTAAAATACTGAATGCAAACAACTGTTTAAACAAAGTGCCAAAAACAACTCCAGTGATGGAGACAACCCTAGACTTATAATGTGAAAACAGCTTACGAATCTGAGAATAAAACATGCTTAACAAGTCAACACGAATGTTGGTGAGTAATTGCAGACAATAATATAAATTAGACCACAAGATTTCATGTTCAAATACATTCGTAAAAAGTTTTATAGTATTGAGCACCCGGTAACCAAACTTAAGGAAATTAATAAATTACCCTTTGTATTGAAATATACTGAACCATGTGTACCACTCGAAGTACTATACATTCGTTAAATGTTGGCGCGGCTAATCCGGACGTAGTTGTCAAACTATATAAATCTATATATATGATTCGCGTCCACCAGTTCAAAAACTGGTAGTTAACAGTTATCAAGCTAAGGGATTTTTAGTTCAAACTCAATGTAGAATAAGTTCAGGTCCTTGTGTCTATTATGTAAAAATCAAAAAGTGTATGTATTCTCATCCCAAAAAGGTTTAAAAGTTTAAAAGATGTGATTATAACTCACCTCGATGGCACATCAGTAAATCACACAAATGTGACAGTTAAACGAACTACAGATGACTGAAGTACTCAATCTAGAGATACAAGTTGGTCAATAAATGCCTAAGAATAATAGGTCGGTGATGTGTAAAATCGCGTATATAAATTATCTACGGAAAGTACCGGTTAAAAGACTATTACACAACTACAGACATTGTACCCGATCGTACAGTGGTATAGAAAATGGTAAAATCTGGTGATCATTCCAAGGACAGTATTAAATCAATTCATGATTGTTAACTAATGTCTAATCAACTAAAATAAAAGAAAATTAGCAAATAACAAATATGGGGGGCGCCTATTTAACAATTAGCCAATCAATAAGATTCAAAATTGAAGACAATATTTTGATGTTTTAATTAATAAAACATTTTAAGATTGATGTAAACTCATGATAGAAGTATCACCTAGAATTTTCCACTAATTTAGATGTTTTAGATTAAGACCTGATCAATTATCAAACATATGCAATTTAACTAACTGGTTCACCAAAAGTTCTCTTGAGTAAACACATCAATCAAGATTACACGATGTAGGGTTCCCCGTCACTGAATCTTATTAAACTACCTAGAAAAAGCATTTGAAAAGCGCTTTGGTCCACATGCATTGTCTCGTCTTCCTCTAACATTGAGGTGGCTTTCATCTGTAGGGCCCACCTATGATCAGGTTTGGAGTGATCACAAAAGGACTAGGTTTACATGATGGTTCTCCATCAGAGGTTGGTTCTTCCTTCCACGGCTCTTAGAACTGGTGGACCCTTCTCTAACGGATTGATTCGCACTTACTTTCGGTTGATTTGAGATTCATATCAGTACCTGGAATGCAATGGAAAAAGACATGATTTACTAGCGAGACTCGGTTTGCTGAAACTGGTGAATGATGTTTATGGTCTATCACACAGGACGAGTTACCCGAAACACCGAAACCCAACTTTGTTAAGCTAAGGATAATTCAGGCTCAACTTTAAAAGATCATAGTCACTGCTACCAGGTAGACCATCGACCCAGTGTCCAACCTCTTAACTTGCCGATGTTGCCATTTTTAGCATCCTATAATACTCTAAGGGTTCCATCATGATTGATGTTTGACCAAATTTTCTAATGTCTTGTGTAGTATCTAGTCCTTCAACAAACTCTTCCAGTGGAACAAATCATAGCAAGCCTAGAAGACATGAAAACTATAATACAAAAATGTTGCACTGAGCTTCTTCAAATTTTAGATACAGTTAAGACTGCAGGTTTTGATGAGATTATTGAAGTGTTGACCAAATCCGCAACGGTTTTGGATATAACTAACGATCCAACAACAACGTAATCGAGAAGACTTGTGATGGCAAAAACATTAAGAAAGAGTATACAAGCTGAGGCCCTAGTTTTTGTTAAGGTGTCTAACGTCATGTATTTAGCTACTAGAGGCGTTGTATTTGGTTGCAGTAGGAATTATGGAAGACATCTTGCGGAAATGGCGCTCCACAAAGTTGGAGTGACGGTTCTCGCCTATAAGCTAGTGAAAGCGGGACACATGTTGGGAGTGATGTGAAGAGTGACCGAGAGGGTTCATAGGCTGTGATATGAGGTATTGATGGAAAATGTGTGACTGATGATTAGTTTGGTTTGTATTTTTTTTATATAAATTTTCGGAGGAATTTTGTATATAAATTTTGTATATACAACTGAGCTAAATTCGAAGGTCCCAAATTTATATACAAAATCACAAACCAAACTAACCATTAAACAATCACACATTCTCCATCAACACCTCATACCACAGCCCATGAATCCTCTCGATTACATTCCACAACCCTCCCAACACGTTTTCCGCTTCCACTAGCCTATCGGTCAACAACACCGCCCCAACCTTGCGAAGCACATTTCCGCTAAATGTCTCCCACAGTGCCCCTGCCGCCAAGTACAACGCCTCTCGTAGGTAAATACACATCGTTAGACATCTTAACGAAAACCAGGGCCTCAACTTGTATACTCTTCTTAACATTCTTGCCATAACAAGTCTTCTCCATTAAATTCTTGTTGGATCGTTGGTTATATCCAAACCCTCTGCAGTTTTGGCAAACACTTCAACAATCTCTTCAAAACCTGCTATCTCAACTGTATCTAAAATTTGAAGAAGCTCAGTGGAGCATTTTGGTATTATAGTTTCCATATCTTCTAGGCTTGAGCTCGTGGATATCTTTCTTAAGTGTAATGTGGAAATAGTGTGCGTTCAAGAGACTAGATGGAAGGGACAGGAGGCGGTGGACATTAATAACTACAGGTTGTGGTACTCGGGCTCTAGGACAGCTCGAAATGGAGTAGGAATCCTTTTAGGTCCAACACACAAGGATCATGTTGTTGATGTGCGTAGGTTTAGCGGTAGGATTATGTCAGTTACGTTTATAATTAATGAGGAGACGTTCACGGTCATTAGTGCTTACGCACCCCACGTAGGTTTAGGAGAAACGGAGAAGAAGAGTTTTTGGGAATTGTTATATGAGGTTGTAAGGGGGTGTTCAGCGGACCATCGATTGATTATAGGGGCGATCTTAATGGTCATATAGGAGCGGAGGTAGAGGGATATAGGGGAGCCCATGGGGGCTTTGGGTATGGGGTTAGAAATGAAGAAGGGCGCTCAATTCTCGAGTTCGCCATTGCTCATGACCTGGTTGTTGCAAACTCTTTCTTCAAGAAGAGGGATGCTCAGCTAGCCACCTTCCATAGTGGGGGTCATAGTACCCAAATTGACTTTTTCCTTCTTCGCAAGGGTGACCTTAGGAACTGTAAGGTCCTCCCAACCTGGACTTGTTCATCCCAGCATAGACTGTTGGTCATGGAGTTAGGTACCCAGAGACGGGTAAACGGGAGGGCGAGAGCGGTACAACAACCCAGAATCCTCTGGAAGAACTTAAATGGAGAGAAGGCGGAGACTTTTAGAGCTAATGTTGTTGAAAGAATGGGTGCTGAATTGAAAAATGCAGCCTTTATTGATGCAGATCAGATGTGGAACAACCTAGCGTCCACTATTAGAGGGGTGGCAAAAGAATCCCTGAGAGTGGCAGTTGGGACGTCGAGAGCCCAAAATGGGTGTAGAGAATCATGGTGGCTTAACGACGAGGTCCAAACTAAAGTCGCGCTTAAACAAGCGAGGTTTCGGGATCTCACCTCCTTTAGAGGGGGTACACTAGCAGACAGAACTAGCATAAAAAATAGCTACAAAGAAGCCAAGAGAGAAGCAAAGATCGCCGTTACACGTTCAAAAGATAAAGCTTACGAAGACTTGTATAAGAGACTAGACTCTAAAGAAGGAGCAAACGACATCTACAGGATAGCCAAAGCTAGGGAGCGTCGGTGAAGGGACCTGGATAACATCAAATATATCAAGGATGAAACTGGTCAAAGCATAGTGAAGGAAGACAAAATTAGGAAACGATAGGAAGAATATTTCTCATCCCTTTTCGATGGGGGAAGGACTAGGAATGGAGAACCTTATGTCTATGATATGGCCCCACAATATCAAAACAACTATTTCTGCACGAGGATCAACCAGGAGGAAGTTAGAGTGGCCCTACGCAAGATTGGGAGAAACAAAGCAGTAGGACCGGACCAAAACCCCATAGAGGCGTGGCGGTGCTTAGGCGATGATGGGATTAGGTGGTTGACAAACCTTTTCAACACGACGTTTAGAAGAGCAAAAATGCCAATGGAGTGGAGACTGAGCGAGGTTATTCCCATTTACAAGAACAAAGGGGATGTGCAGACGTGTAGTAACTATAGAGGTATAAAATTACTTAGCCATACCATGAAACTATGGGAGAGAGTGATTGAGACTAGGCTTAGACACGAGGCAAAGGTGTCAGAGAACCAATTTGGGTTCATGCCAAGACGCTTCTCGATGGAGGCAATTCACATTATTAGAAGTCTTATGGAGAAGTATAGAGAGAAACAAAAGAACCTACACATGGCTTTCTTAGACTTGGAAAAAGCTTATGATAGTGTCCCACGGGAGTTGATTGGGAAGATCCTTAATGTAGAGGTATCCCAAGTAGGTATATAAGAGCTATTATGGACATGTACCATGAAATGTCCCGTTCTTATTGATTAAAAACGTTCCATATTAATTGATTTCGTTGCGAGGTTTTGACCTCTATATGAGACGTTTTTCAAAGACTGCATTCATTTTTAAAACAAACCATAACCTTTATTTCATAAATAAAGGTTTAAAAAGCTTTACGTAGATTATCAAATAATGATAATCTAAAATATCCTGTTTACACACGACCATTACATAATGGTTTACAATACAAATATGTTACATCGAAATCAGTTTCTTGAATGCAGTTTTTACACAATATCATACAAACATGGACTCCAAATCTTGTCCTTATTTTAGTATGCAACAGCGGAAGCTCTTAATATTCACCTGAGAATAAACATGCTTTAAACGTCAACAAAAAATGTTGGTGAGTTATAGGTTTAACCTATATATATCAAATCGTAACAATAGACCACAAGATTTCATATTTCAATACACATCCCATACATAGAGATAAAAATCATTCATATGGTGAACACCTGGTAACCGACATTAACAAGATGCATATATAAGAATATCCCCATCATTCCGGGACACCCTTCGGATGTGATATAAATTTCGAAGTACTAAAGTATCCGGTACTTTGGATGGGGTTTGTTAGGCCCAATAGATCTATCTTTAGGATTCGCGTCAATTAGGGTGTCTGTTCCCTAATTCTTAGATTACCAGACTTAATAAAAAGGGGCATATTCGATTTCGATAATTCAACCATAGAATGTAGTTTCACGTACTTGTGTCTATTTTGTAAATCATTTATAAAACCTGCATGTATTCTCATCCCAAAAATATTAGATTTTAAAAGTGGGACTATAACTCACTTTCACATATTTTTACTTTGTCGAGAAGTAAGACTTGGCCACTGTTGATTCACGAACCTATAAAAATATATACATATATATTAAAGTATGTTCAAAATATATTTACAACACTTTTAATATATTTTGATGTTTTAAGTTTATTAAGTCAGCTGTCCTCGTTAGTAACCTACAACTAGTTGTCCACAGTTAGATGTACAGAAATAAATCGATAATTATTATCTTGAATCAATCCACGACCCAGTGTATACGTATCTCAGTATTGATCACAACTCAAACTATATATATTTTGGAATCAACCTCAACCCTGTATAGCTAACTCCAACATTCACATATAGAGTGTCTATGGTTGTTCCGAAATATATATAGATGTGTCGACATGATAGGTCGAAACATTGTATACGTGTCTATGGTATCTCAAGATTACATAATATACAATACAAGTTGATTAAGTTATGGTTGGAATAGATTTGTTACCAATTTTCACGTAGCTAAAATGAGAAAAATTATCCAATCTTGTTTTACCCATAACTTTCATTTTAAATCCGTTTTGAGTGAATCAAATTGCTATAGTTTCATATTGTACTCTATTTTATGAATCTAAACAGAAAAAGTATAGGTTTATAGTCGGAAAAATAAGTTACAAGTCGTTTTTGTAAAGGTAGTCATTTCAGTCGAAAGAACGACGTCTAGATGACCATTTTAGAAAACATACTTCCACTTTGAGTTTAATCATAATTTTTGGATATAGTTTCATGTTCATAATAAAAATCATTTTCTCAGAATAACAACTTTTAAATCAAAGTTTATCATAGTTTTTAATTAACTAACCCAAAACAGCCCGCGGTGTTACTACGACGGCGTAAATCCGGTTTTACGGTGTTTTTCGTGTTTCCAGGTTTTAAATCATTAAGTTAGCATATCATATAGATATAGAACATGTGTTTAGTTAATTTTAAAAGTCAAGTTAGAAGGATTAACTTTTGTTTGCGAACAAGTTTAGAATTAACTAAACTATGTTCTAGTGATTACGAGTTTAAACCTTCGAATAAGATAGTTTTATATATATGAATCGAATGATGTTATGAACATCATTACTACCTCAAGTTTAGTAGGTAAACCTACTGGAAGTGACAAGAAATGATCTAGCTTCAAAGGATCTTGGATGGCTTGAAAGTTCTTGAAGTAGGATCATGACACAAAAACAAGTTCAAGTAAGATTTTTACTCGAATTAAGATAGTTTATAGTTATAGAAATTGAATCAAAGTTTGAATATGAATATTACCTTGAATAATAAAGATAACCTACTGTATATAACAAAGGTTTCTTGATCTTAGATGATTACTTGGAATGGATTAGAAAGCTTGGAAGTAAATTAGTAAACTTGAAGGGATTTTTGAAGTGTTCTTGAAGTGTTCTTCCTATGATGATTATAGCTTGATTCTTGAAGTGATTTTTGATGAAGATGATGATTAACTACTGGAAAAATACGTTCATAATAGTGTGTGTGTGTTGAGAGAGAATTAGAAAGAGAATTGGAAGTGAAATGGAGTGAATGATGAGTGGTGAGTGGGGTTAAAAGGAGTTCTAGTTAATTGACTAGCTCATGGTAGAAGTTAAAATTGATTAGTCATACATGACATAATCAAGAGTAGAATCCCATGCTAATTCCTATTGGTATATACCCATAGTAAGTACGTTTAGAAGTTGTGTATAATACGGGTAAGAATACGACTAGAATTCTTGATGAAAGAAAAGAATGGGAAAGTAACTGTAACCATTTTTGTTAAGTATGAGTGTTTTGATATATGTCTTGAAGTCTTCCAAAAGTATTTTAATACATCTAAATACACTACATGTATATACATTTTAACTGAGTCGTTAAGTCATCGTTAGTCGTTACATGTAAGTGTTGTTTTGAAACCTTTAAGTTAACGATCTCAATTAATGTTGTTAACCCATTGTTTATTATATCTAATGAGATGTTAAATTATTATATTATCATGATATTATGATATATTAATATATCTTAATATGATATATATACATTTAAATGTCGTTACAACGATAATCGTTACATATATGTCTCGTTTCGAAATCCCTAAGTTAGTAGTTTTGTTTATATGTATATAAGTCATTGTTAATATACTTATGGAGATACTTACTTATCATAATCTCATATTAACCATATGTATATCCATATATATATCGTCATGTCGTTTTTACAAGTTTTAACGTTCGTGAATCGCCGGTCAACTTGGGTGGTCAATTGTCTATATGAAACATATTTCAATTAATCAAGTCTTAACAAGTTTGATTGCTTAACATGTTGGAAACATTTAATCATGTAAATATCAATCTCAATTAATATATATAAACATGAAAAAGTTCGGGTCACTACAGTACCTACCCGTTAAATAAATTTCGTCCCGAAATTTTAAGCTGTTGAAGGTGTTGACGAATCTTCTGGAAATAGATGCGGGTATTTTTTCTTCATCTGATCTTCACGCTCCCAGGTGAACTCGGGTCCTCTACGAGCATTCCATCAAACCTTAACAATTGGTATCTTGTTTTGCTTAAGTCTTTTAACCCCACGATCCATTATTTCGACGGGTTCTTCGATGAATTGGAGTTTTTCGTTGATTTGGATTTCATCTAACGGAATAGTGAGATCTTCTTTAGCAAAACATTTCTTCAAATTCGAGACGTGGAAAGTGTTATGTACAGCCGCGAGTTGTTAAGGTAACTCAAGTCGGTAAGCTACTGGTCCGACACGATCAATAATCTTGAATGGTCCAATATACCTTGGATTTAATTTCCCTCGTTTACCAAATCGAACAACGCCTTTCCAAGGTGCAACTTTAAGCATGACCATCTCTCCAATTTCAAATTCTATATCTTTTCTTTTAATGTCAGCGTAGCTCTTTTGTTGACTTTGGACGGTTTTCAACCGTTGTTGAATTTGGATGATCTTCTCGGTAGTTTCTTGTATAATCTCCGGACCCGTAATCTGTCTATCCCCCACTTCACTCCAACAAATCGGAGACCTGCACTTTCTACCATAAAGTGCTTCAAACGGCGCCATCTCAATGCTTGAATGGTAGCTGTTGTTGTAGGAAAATTCTGCTAACGGTAGATGTCGATCCCAACTGTTTCCGAAATCATTAACACATGCTCGTAGCATGTCTTCAAGCGTTTGTATCGTCCTTTCGCTCTGCCCATCAGTTTGTGGATGATAGGCAGTACTCATGTCTAGACGAGTTCCTAATGCTTGCTGTAATATCTGCCAGAATCTTGAAATAAATCTGCCATCCCTATCAGAGATAATAGAGATTGGTATTCCATGTCTGGAGACGACTTCCTTCAAATACAGTCATGCTAACTTCTCCATCTTGTCATCTTCTCTTATTGGCAGGAAGTGTGCTGATTTGGTGAGACGATCAACTATTACCCAAATAGTATCAAAACCACTTGCAGTCCTTGGAAATTTAGTGATGAAATCCATGGTAATGTTTTCCCATTTCCATTCTGGGATTTCGGGTTATTGAAGTAGACCTGATGGTTTCTGATGCTCAGCTTTGACCTTAGAACACGTCAAACATTCTCCTACGTATTTAGCAACATCGGCTTTCATACCCGGCCACCAAAAATGTTTCTTGAGATCCTTGTACATCTTCCCCGTTCCAGGATGTATTGAGTATCTGGTTTTATGAGCTTCTCTAAGTACCATTTCTCTCATATCTCCAAATTTTGGTACCCAAATCCTTTCAGCCCTATACCGGGTTCTGTCTTCCCGAATATTAAGATGCTGCTCCGATCCTTTGGGTATTTCATCCTTTAAATTTCCCCCTTTTAAAACTCCTTGTTGCGCCTCCTTTATTTGAGTAGTAAGGTTATTGTGAATCATTATATTCATAGATTTTACTCGAATGGGTTCTCTGTCCTTCCTGCTTAAGGCGTCGGCTACCACATTTGCCTTCCCCGGGTGGTAACGAATCTCAAAGTCGTAATCATTCAATAATTAAATCCACCTACGCTGCCTCACATTCAGTTGTTTCTGATTAAATATGTGTTGAAGACTTTTGTGGTCAGTATATATAATACTTTTGACCCCATATAAGTAGTGCCTCCAAGTCTTTAATGCAAAAACAACCGCGCCTAATTCCAAATCATGCGTCGTATAATTTTGTTCGTGAATCTTCAATTGTCTAGACGCATAAGCAATCACCTTCGTTCGTTGCATTAATACACAACCGAGACCTTGCTTTGATGCGTCACAATAAATCACAAAATCATCATTCCCTTCAGGCAATGACAATATAGGTGACGTAATTAGCTTTTTCTTCAATAACTGAAACACTTTCTCTTGTTCATCATTCCATTCAAATTTCTTCCCTTTATGCGTTAATGCAGTCAAGGGTTTTGCTATTCTGGAAAAGTCTTGGATGAACCTTCTGTAGTAACCAGCTAGTCCTAAAAACTGGCGTATGTGTTTTGGAGTTTTCGGGGTTTCCCACTTTTCAACAGTTTCTATCTTTGTCGGATCCACCTTAATACCTTTTTTGGTCACTATGTGACCGAGGAATTGAACTTCTTCCAACCAAAATGCACACTTTGAAAACTTAGCGTACAATTCTTCCTTCCTCAATACTTCTAACACCTTTCTTAAATGTTCACCGTGTTCTTGGTCATTCTTTGAGTAAATAAGTATGTCATCAATGAAAACAATGACAAACTTGTCAAGGTATGGTCCACACACTCGGTTCATAAGGTCCATGAACACAGCTGGTGCATTAGTTAAACCAAACGGCATGACCATAAACTCGTAATGATCGTAACGTGTTCTGAAAGCAGTCTTTGGAATATCATCTTCTTTCACCCGCATTTGGTGATACCCGGAACGTAAGTCAATCTTTGAATAAACAGACGAGCCTTGTAGTTGATCAAATAAGTCGTCGATTCTCGGTAGTGGGTAGCGGTTCTTGATGGTAAGTTTGTTCAACTCTCGGTAGTCGATACACAACCTGAATGTACCATCTTTCTTCTTGACAAACAAAACAGGAGCTCCCCACGGTGATGTGCTTGGTCGAATGAAACCACGCTCTAAAAGTTCTTGTAATTGGCTTTGCAGTTCTTTCATCTCACTGGGTGCGAGTCTGTAAGGAGCACGAGCTATTGGTGCAGCTCCTGGTACAAGATCTATTTGAAATTCAACGGATCGATGTGGGGGTAATCCCGGTAATTCTTTCGGAAATACATCGGGAAATTCTTTTGCTACGGGAACATCATTGATGCTATTTTCTTCAGTTTGTACTTTCTCGACGTGTGCTAGAACAGCATAGCAACCTTTTCTTATTAGTTTTTGTGCCTTCAAATTACTAATAAGATGTAGCTTCGTGTTGCCCTTTTCTCCGTACACCATTAAGGGTTTTCCTTTTTCTCGTATAATGCGAATTGCATTTTTGTAACAAACGATCTATGCTTTCACTTCTTTCAACCAGTCCATACCGATTATCACATCAAAACTCCCTAACTCTACTGGTATCAAGTCAATCTTAAATGTTTCGCTAACCAGTTTAATTTCTCGATTCCGACATATATTATCTGCTGAAATTAATTTACCATTTACTAATTCGAGTAAAAATTTACTATCCAAAGGCGTCAATGGACAACTTAATTTAGCACAAAAATCTCTACTCATATAGCTTCTATCCGCACCCGAATCAAATAAAACGTAAGCAGATTTATTGTCAATAAGAAACGTACCCGTAACAAGCTCCGGGTCTTCCTGTGCCTCTGCCGCATTAATATTGAAAACTCTTCCGCGGCCTTGTCCATTCGTGTTCTCCTAGTTCGGGCAATTTCTAATAATGTGGCCCGGTTTTCCACATTTATAACAAACTACATTGGCATAACTTGCTCCGACACTACTTGCTCTGCCATTACTCGTTCCAACACCATTTGTTCCTTTCGTTCTATTAACCCCTGGTCCGCAGACCTCACACTTCACCGCGCTATGACCATTTCTTTTACACTTGTTGCAAAATTTGGTGCAGAACCCCGAATGATACTTTTCACACCTTTGGCATAGCTGCTTCTGATTGTTGTTGTTGTTGCGGTTATTATTGTTGTTGGGATGATTGTTGTAGTTGATGTTGTTGTTGTTGTTGTTGTTGTTGTTGGGCCGTTTGTTGTAGTTGCGATTGATGTTGCGATTGTTGGGATAATTGTTGCGATTATTGTTGTAATTGCTGTTGTTGTTGTACTGGTGATTCTTATCACCGTTTTCCTCCCACTTTCTTTTGACTTGCTTCACATTGGCCTCTTCATCAGTCTGTTCTTTAATTCTTTCTTCAATCTGGTTCACTAGTTTGTGAGCCATTCTACATGCCTGTTGTATGGAGGCGGGCTCGTGTGAACTTATATCTTCTTGGATTCTTTCCGATAATCCTTTCACAAACGCGTCGATCTTCTCTTCCTCATCTTCGAATGCTCCCGGACACAATAGGCACAATTCTGTGAATCATCTTTCCTACGTGGTAATATCAAATCCTTGGGTTCGTAACCCTCTAAGTTCTGTCTTGAGCTTATTGACCTCGGTTCTGGGATGGTACTTCTCGTTCATCAAGTGCTTGAATGCTGACCACAGTAGTGCGTACGCATCGTCTTGTCCCACTTGCTCTAGATAGGTATTCCACCATGTTAACGCAGAACCTGTGAATGTATGCGTAGCGTACTTCACTTTGTCCTCTTCAGTACACTTACTTATGGCAAACACCGATTCGACCTTCTCGGTCCACCGTTTCAATCCGATCGGTCCTTCGGTTCTATCAAATTCTAAAGGTTTGCAGGCAGTGAATTCTTTGTAGGTGCATCCTACACGATTTCCTGTACTGCTAGATCCAAGGTTATTGTTGGTATGTAGCGCAGCCTGTACTGCAGCTATGTTTGAAGCTAAAAAAGTACGGAATTCCTCTTCATTCATATTCACGGTGTGTCGAGTAGTCGGTGCCATTTCCTTCAAAATAGTCAAATGGAACAAGTTAATCATACAGAATATTAAGAGTAGTTAATAGTATTTCGTAGCATAATATGAACTCATTTATAAAAGCTTTTTCTTCATATTAGCGTTTTATAAGTTTAAATTCGGGTAGTACCTACCCGTTAAGTTCATACTTAGTAGCTAATATACAATTCAACTACTACAATTCTATATGAAAAACTGATTATAATAATATTTCGCGTTCAAACTTTTATACAATATTTTACAAACTTACAATACCGCTTATTTTACATAAAGCATGAAATATAGCACACAATAACTTTGATACAAGATAGTTGTGAAGATAATTCTAGCTAGTACACAAGTCGTTCAGCAAAGGCAATAAAGACACGTAATTCATACGTCCAGAAACAAGTCATACATTCTGGTTTTACTAGGACTACTTCCCATCCTTGGTCTTGTGGAACATAACCGTTATGGCCGTTGATAAGACAGCGTGTTGTAACGTCGTCAAAGGGACGAGGGTTACGTAATGTCCAACAGTCCCGTAACAATCTAAAAACCTCATTTCTTACCCCAATTACCGACTCCGTCACTTGTGGGAACGTTTTGTTTAATAGTTGTAGCCCGATATTCTTGTTCTCACTTTCGTGAGAAGCGAACATTACTAATCCGTAAGCATAACATGCTTCTTTATGTTGCATGTTAGCCGCTTTTTCTAAATCACGAAGTCCAATATTCGGATATATTGAGTCAAAATAATTTCTTAACCCATTGCGTAAAATAGCATTTGGGTTCCCCGCAATATATGCGTCAAAGTAAACACATCGTAACTTATGGATTTCCCAATGTGATATCCCCCATATTTCGAACGAAAGCCTTTTATAAACCAAGGCATTCTTGGAACGTTCTTCGAATGTCTTACAAACTGATCTCGCCTTAAATAGTTGTGCCGAAGAATTCTGACCGACTCTAGACAAGATTTCATCAATCATGTCTCCGGGTAGGTCTCTTAAAATATTGGGTTGTCTATCCATTTTGTGTTTTTATACTGTAAAATAGACAAGAGTTAGATTCATAAAAAAAAATACTTATTAATACCAGCAATTTTTACATATATCATAAAGCATAAGCACACTATATTACATATATTACACCACACGAATACAACTATCTTATTCCGACTCGCTTGTTTCTTCTTCTTCGGTTTTGGTTCGTTTTGCCAAGTTTCTAGGGATATATGATGTTCCCCTAATACGAGCCGTCGTTTTCCACATTGGTTTAGAAAAACCTGGTGGTTTAGAGGTTCCCGGGTCATTGTTACAACTTAAGGACTTCGGGGGTTGACGATACATATAAAGTTCATCGGGGTTGGAATTAGATTTCTCTATTTTTATGCCCTTTCCCTTATTATTTTCTTTTTCCTTTTTAAATTCAGTTGGGGTAATTTCTATAACATCATCGGAATTCTCGTCGGAATCCGATTCATCGGAGAATTGGCAATCCTCCCAATATTTCGCTTCCTTAGCGGAAACACCATTGACCATAATTATCCTTGGTCGGTTGGTTGAGGATTTTCTTTTACTTAACAGTTTTATTATTTCCCCCACCGGTTCTATTTCTTCATCCGGTTCCGATTCTTCTTCCGGTTCCGATTCTTCTTCTGGTTCCGACTCTTCTTCCGGTTCCTCTTCGGGAACTTGTGAATCAGTCCACGAATCATTCCAATTTACATTTGACTCTTCATTATTATTAGGTGAGTCAATGGGACTTGTTCTAGAGGTAGACATCTATCACATAATATCAAACGCGTTAAGAGATTAATATATCACATAATATTCACATGTTAAAAATATATAGTTTCCAACAAAATTTGTTAAGCAATTATTTTTCAAGTAAACACGGTCGAAGTCCAGACTCACTAATGCATCCTAACAAACTCGATAAGACACACTAATGCAAAATTCTGGTTCTCTAAGACCAACGCTCTGATACCAACTGAAATGTCCCGTTCTTATTGATTAAAAACGTTCCATATAATTAATTTCGTTGCGAGGTTTTGACCTCTATATGAGACGTTTTTCAAAGACTGCTTTCATTTTTAAAACAAACCATAACCTTTATTTCATAAATAAAGGTTTAAAAAGCTTTACGTAGATTATCAAATAATGATAATCTAAAATATCCTGTTTACACACGACCATTACATAATGGTTTACAATACAAATATGTTACATCGAAATCAGTTTCTTGAATGCAGTTTTTACACAATATCATACAAACATGGGCTCCAAATCTTGTCCTTATTTTAGTATGCAATAGCGGAAGCTCTTAATATTCACCTGAGAATAAACATGCTTTAAACGTCAACAAAAAATGTTGGTGAGTTATAGGTTTAACCTATATATATCAAATCGTAACAATAGACCACAAGATTTCATATTTCAATACACATCCCATACATAGAGATAAAAATCATTCATATGGTGAACACCTGGTAACCGACATTAACAAGACGCATATATAAGAATATCCCCATCATTCCGGGACACCCTTCGGATGTGATATAAATTTCGAAGTACTAAAGCATCCGGTACTTTGGATGGGGTTTGTTAGGCCCAATAGATCTATCTTTAGGATTCGCGTCAATTAGGGTGTCTGTTCCCTAATTCTTAGATTACCAGACTTAATAAAAAGGGGCATATTCGATTTCGATAATTCAACCATAGAATGTAGTTTCACGTACTTGTGTCTATTTTGTAAATCATTTATAAAACCTGCATGTATTCTCATCCCAAAAATATTAGATTTTAAAAGTGGGACTATAACTCACTTTCACAGATTTTTACTTCGTCGAGAAGTAAGACTTGGCCACTGTTGATTCACGAACCTATAACAATATATACGTATATATTAAAGTATGTTCAAAATATATTTACAACACTTTTAATATATTTTGATGTTTTAAGTTTATTATGTCAGCTGTCCTCGTTAGTAACCTACAACTAGTTGTCCACAGTTAGATGTACAGAAATAAATCGATAAATATTATCTTGAATCAATCCACGACCCAGTGTATAGGTATCTCAGTATTGATCACAACTCAAACTATATATATTTTGGAATCAACCTCAACCCTGTATAGCTAACTCCAACATTCACATATAGAGTGTCTATGGTTGTTCCGAAATATATATAGATGTGTCGACATGATAGGTCGAAACATTGTATACGTGTCTATGGTATCTCAAGATTACATAATATACAATACAAGTTGATTAAGTTATGGTTGGAATAGATTTGTTACCAATTTTCACGTAGCTAAAATGAGAAAAATTATCCAATCTTGTTTTACCCATAACTTCTTCATTTTAAATCCGTTTTGAGTGAATCAAATTGCTATGGTTTCATATTGAACTCTATTTTATGAATCTAAACAGAAAAAGTATAGGTTTATTGTCGGAAAAATAAGTTACAAGTCGTTTTTGTAAAGGTAGTCATTTCAGTCGAAAGAACGACGTCTAGATGACCATTTTAGAAAACATACTTCCACTTTGAGTTTAACCATAATTTTTGGATATAGTTTCATGTTCATAATAAAAATCATTTTCTAAGAATAACAACTTTTAAATCAAAGTTTATCATAGTTTTTAATTAACTAACCCAAAACAGCCCGCGGTGTTACTACGACGGCGTAAATCCGGTTTTACGGTGTTTTTCGTGTTTCCAGGTTTTAAATCATTAAGTTAGCATATCATATAGATATAGAACATGTGTTTAGTTAATTTTAAAATTCAAGTTAGAAGGATTAACTTTTGTTTGCGAACAAGTTTAGAATTAACTAAACTATGTTCTAGTGATTACGAGTTTAAACCTTCGAATAAGATAGTTTTATATATATGAATCGAATGATGTTATGAACATCATTACTACCTCAAGTTTAGTAGGTAAACCTACTGGAAGTGACAAGAAATGATCTAGCTTCAAAGGATCTTGGATGGCTTGAAAGTTCTTGAAGTAGGATCATGACACAAAAACAAGTTCAAGTAAGATTTTTACTCGAATTAAGATAGTTTATAGTTATAGAAATTGAATCAAAGTTTGAATATGAATATTACCTTGAATAAGAAAGATAACCTACTGTATATAACAAAGGTTTCTTGATCTTAGATGATTACTTGGAATGGATTAGAAAGCTTGGAAGTAAATTAGTAAACTTGAAGGGATTTTTGAAGTGTTCTTGAAGTGTTCTTCCTATGATGATTATAGCTTGATTCTTGAAGTGATTTTTGATGAAGATGATGATTAACTACTGCAAAAATATGTTCATAATAGTGTGTGTGTGTGTGTTGAGAGAGAATTAGAAAGAGAATTGGAAGTGAAATGGAGTGAATGATGAGTGGTAATTGGTGAGTGGTGAGTGGGGTTAAAAGGAGTTCTAGTTAGTTGACTAGCTCATGGTAGAAGTTAAAATTGATTAGTCATACATGACATAATCAAGAGTGGAATCCCATGCTAGTTCCTATTGGTATATACCCATAGTAAGTACGTTTTGAAGTTGTGTATAATACGGGTAAGAATACGACTAGAATTCTTGATGAAAGAAAAGAATGGAAAAGTAACTGTAACCATTTTCGTTAAGTATGAGTGTTTTGATATATGTATTGAAGTCTTCCAAAAGTATTTTAATACATCTAAATACACTACATGTATATACATTTTAACTGAGTCGTTAAGTCATCGTTAGTCGTTACATGTAAGTGTTGTTTTGAAACCTTTAAGTTAACGATCTCAATTAATGTTGTTAACCCATTGTTTATTATATCTAATGAGATGTTAAATTATTATATTATCATGATATTATGATATATTAATATATCTTAATATGATATATATACATTTAAATGTCGTTACAACGATAATCGTTACATATATGTCTCGTTTCGAAATCCCTAAGTTAGTAGTCTTGTTTATATGTATATAACTCATTGTTAATATACTTATGGAGATAATTATTTATCATAATCTCATATTAACCATATGTATATCCATATATATATCGTCATGTCGTTTTTACAAGTTTTAACGTTCGTGAATCGCCGGTCAACTTGGGTGGTCAATTGTCTATATGAAACATATTTCAATTAATCAAGTCTTAACAAGTTTGATTGCTTAACATGTTGGAAACATTTAATCATGTAAATATCAATCTCAATTAATATATATAAACATGAAAAAGTTCGGGTCACTACATACCAGGGGGTGAAAACTCGCGTTCGGACGACAGTAGGATACACAGAGTATTTCCCAGTAGAAGTAGGTTTACATCAAGGATCTGCTCTTAGCCCTTTTCTTTTTGCTTTAGTCTTAGACGAGCTGTCTTAAAGGATACAAGGGAGTATCCCTTGGTGCTTGATTTTTGCCGATGATATTGTTTTAATATCGGAATCCCATGATGAGCTAAACAGAAGGCTGGAGCAAGGGAGGAATGCCCTGAAACAAAATGGACTTCGGATTATGAAAGGACCCGTCCTAATCCACCTGGAAGAAGTCATCAACATTTGGTCCCATTGCGATGATCGGCTCCAAGTAATGTCCTTATATTGAGCAAATGCACAGCGGAAGACTTAATTCGTACCTGAGAATAAACATGCTTTAAAGTGTCAACCAAAAGGTTGGTGAGTTCATAGGTTTATCATAACAATCATTTCAATATGTTAATAGACCACAAGATTTCTTAATCATAAACATAATACACTCGCAAGTGTATGTAAAGCATTCTAAGTGGTTGAGCACTTGGTAACCATACTTAACATTTAATCAACGTCGCATATTCCCTTTATTATGAAATCTCACTACACCGTACCAAGTGTATGAAGGTATTTCGTATGCCCGAGAGACATATTAAATTAACGTGGCTGACGTGTTATGATCCAAGTCGGGTCATACCCAATAACAAACTTACCGACACCTTATTCGTCTTTGATCTTAACGATTGAATCGTTGATTAAATACGCGACACTTGAACTTTAAGAAAAATGGTTTTCTTAAATATTACTTGATGTGTATTTATATAAATTATGGAATAATTTATATAATATGGATTTAATTATTTATAGGTAAATAATTAATAAGTTTATGTTACATTTTATATAAATGGATTATATATATTAAGATGTACATAAATAAAATGGAAGTTTATAAAAGAATTTTATAAAATAAACTAATTCTTTTATAAAACATATTCTATAATATGTGTTGAGTAAGTGGCATTGGAGTCTAAAATACATCCACTTTGACTAGCCATTTGAATGGATACTTGCATTTTCAAGAAGCATAAGTATCTAGGACTTCTTGGAGACTCAACACACTTTGAATACACATCAAAACACTTCAAAAAAACTGCATAAACTCTCACAAAATACAGCTGCAGGCCGTGGGGTTTTAAGGGGTTTAGAGGCTTCATAATTTGATTTTTGTAAGCCATATTCAAGTGTTATTAAATCCTAACCAAAGTACAAGGTGTTGGTTACAAGTTTGGGGTATAATCTCTTGAGGTTTCATCCATTTGAAGCTCCATTCAACATCATCATCTTCATCACTTTCAACTAGCTTGGAATAGGTATAACATCTTATTCTTGCTTGTAGTTTGTAAGCTTATTTCTCAACTTGATCCTTTTCTTGGGATTTAACTTTTATATGGTTAAAGATATACAAGTTTCAATTGGTAATTTTACATGCTTCCGCTTTGAATGATTCTTAAAAGGTTTTAAGTATTATGAAACTTGTTAAATCCCAACAATGGTATCTAGAGCCGAAGTTGTTGAAATATGCTTCGAGATGATCTATTAAACCCACTATATTTTTGCATTTTATGAACATGCATGATAGTAGAATGCAAAAATTTTCGGGTTTGGGTGGGGTTCATATTATGGCCGAATTATTGAGTCCCAAAAATGGGTTTTGGGCTCTTTTATTTGGTCTATATTTTGGTCATTTTGTTGTATGTTGAAGTTCACAATCAAGCCTTGGCCTTTTGTTTGAATGATTGCATGTTTGGTTGAATTAATTCATTCATTTGGTATGTAATATTAATTCATTCATGTGGTTGTAATATTCATGCAATTTGGTTTGTAATATTATTCATTTGGTTATGTAATTTATTTTATATTTGGTATGTAAAATAGATTAGGTTGTATTTTCATTTTCTAGACAAAATGTATTAGGATATATTTTGTAAAATGATGAAGATGATGAAGACTTGAAGAACACATGAAGAAGCATTTGGATGCAAGATTAAGTGGGAGGTTAAAACCTCCTACTTTGTGTTATAACCCCTTAACCGGTGGCATTTGTTTTCGGCTAAACAAATGTCTACCAAAAATGGCTTGATTGTGAACATATGATTTTGCATGCGTGGTTGTTTTGTATGATTATGTGGATTGTATGTTTGTATGCTACAAGTTAATCACACAAGTTAACAACAAACTAAAATGGCAATTTAAATTGGTTAAAATTGACATTATTAATGACATGCAAAACGTCAATTTAAATGGTTAAATTAAAAACGGCTAAAAGGACACTAATAATCGGTTATTAAGAACATGATAAGGATCATACATATAAAATGGTTTATATCAAAGTAATAAAATTGGCTTTATTACATAACATGAAAATGGATTTTCAAATAAACCATACACTAAATGCATGTTGGTGTATGGTGCATAAGTTTTCTCAAACTAGAATTAATGAAAACTTAAAATCCCTTATTAACAAGGCAAACAAGTTAAACGCCATCCTTTTGTGGAAACACTTAGACGTATTAGGAAACTCTTGATGGGATAAAGGTCACCTAACCGTCATGAGCGAACTAATATGAATAAGGTACACTTCGCATACATGTGGGATAAAGGTCACCTAACCACTTGTATGTTAAGTCTACATGTTTACACAAGTAGGACGACTTGATTTGGGAATCATGAACTTAGGGTCACCGAAGCATGATGAACAAATAGGCGTTGATGGGATAAATATGCCATGCAAAAGGATTGCATGATCCCATAACTTAGAAGTTGCAAAAGGATTGCAATTGTCATATAATGACTACCTAGCTAAATCAAATAACGGGATAAAGGTCACCTAACCGAAATTTGATTTACCGTTGGATTCTAATATTTAATAAGTCAATTAAAATTTAAAAGGGTATTGAATGTTAAATTAAAATCGATACTTAAACGAACTTTGTTAATTTTGTAGATGGCCGCCAATAACAACAACAACATTCCAAACGCACCACTTAACCTGAACCACCTATCATTAAGGTCTCTCTTAGAGAAAGACAAACTCAACCATACAAACTTTATGGATTGGTTCCGCAATCTTCGGATTGTCCTCAAACAAGAGGATAAAATGTATGTGCTTGAGGACCCCATTCCCGATCAACCGGATGAGAATGATGTGGAGGCAATGGCCTCTTACGATAAGTATTGCCACGACTCCCTTCAAGTCTCATGCTTAATGCTTGGGACTATGATACCCGAACTCCAAAAGGATTTCGAGCACCATAGTGCATACGACATGATAACGCAATTGAAGGAGATGTTCCTCCAACAAGCGCGTGTCGAGCGCTTCGAAACGGTTCGGGCGCTACATGCTTGTCGTATGGACGATACCCAATCGGTTTCATCTTATGTACTCAAGATGAAAAGCCTTATCGATCGTGCTAACCGACTTAACCTAAACATATCCAATGAGTTAGCCACCGATCTTATCCTTAACTCCCTATCAAAAAGGTTTGATCAATTTGTAATTAATTACAATATGAATGGGATGGATAAGAGCATAGGTGAGCTTCACGGTATGCTTAGAACGGCGGAAACTAGCATGGGTAAAAGGGCTTTACCCGTGTTAGCAATCGATCAAGGTGGGTCCAAAAGTAAGACCTCTAAGCCAAAGGTGGCTAAGAGAAAAGGACCCGCCTATCAAGGCAAAGGGAAAGGGAAGATGGTTACCCCAACCATCAACAAGGCTAAGAAGCAAAAGGTAGCCGAGAAGGCAAACCCCAAGGAAGACCCATGTTTCGGTTGCGGTGAGATGGGTCATTGGAAACGAAACTGTCCGGTTTATCTTAAGGAGTTGAAGGACAAGAGGGATGCAGGGCAAACCTCAGGTAATATATATATGGTATATATAGAGCTTAGTATTACTTCTTCTAATACATGGGTATTAGACACTGGATGTGGAACTCATATTTGCAATTCATTGCAGGGGTTCAAAAGAAGTAGCAAGCAAACGGGAACATCAAGTCTCTACATGGGTAATGGAGCCAAAGTGCAAGTGAAGGCTCAAGGAGACTTTGTGTTAAAGCTTCCAAGTGGTTTGGAACTTATTTTGAAAGATGTTTTGTATGCACCCGATTTATGTCGAAACATTATTTCCATTTCCCGTTTGAAACAATGTGGTTTTAACCTTAATTTTGTTAATGATGATATCCATATTTATTTAGATAATGTATTCTATTTCAAGGCTTCACCTTCAAATGGAATTTATGAATTGGTTCATGATGACACATCATCTAGTAGCTCAATGTACCATACAAGCACCAAGAAACTCAAAAGGGATTTGAGTGATTCCTACTTATGGCATTGTCGCCTTGGTCACATAAACAAGAACCGAATACATACACTTCAAAAGAATGGACTTTTGAAATCAAATGAAATGGATTCGTTTGAAGTATGTGAATCTTGTTTACAAGGCAAGATGACTAAAGCACCTTTCAAAGGGACCTATGAAAGGGCTAAAGATTTATTGGGATTAATACATTCGGATGTATGTGGACCCTTTAAACCCATGACTAGGAATGGTGAAAGATACTTTGTTACTTTCATTGATGACTTTAGTCGTTTCGGATATGTCTACTTATTAAGACACAAGTACGAAACGTTTGAAGCATTCAAAGAATATCAAAACGAAGTACAAAATCAACTCAATAGGACAATTAAGGTACTTCGTACCGATAGAGGAGGTGAATACCTAAGCGATGCCTTCCAAGATCATCTTAGGAGTTGTGGGATTATCTCACAACTTACTCCACCCGGAACACCCCAACTTAATGGAGTTTCCGAAAGGAGGAACCGAACCCTAATGGATATGGTTCGATCTATGATGGCAAGAAGCTCGTTGCCTCTATCATTTTGGGGTTATTGTCTAAGCTCCGCGGCTCGTATTTTAAATATGGCCCCAACCAAGAAAGTGGAACGAACTCCTCACGAGATGTGGTTTGGTAAACCTCCATCTCTATCATACTTAAAGGTATGGGGATGTGAAGCTTATCCTAAGCGTTACGTCCCTAATAAGTTGAATGCTCGATCCACGAAGTGTATCTTCATAGGATATCCCAAGGATGATATGGGATACTATTTCTATGATCCATCCGAGCAGAATGTATTTGTTGCTCGGAAGGCGGAATTCCTTGAAACTAAGTTCCTAATGGAAGGAAATAGTGAAAGGAAGATAGATCTTGAAGAGGTTCAAGATCAAGTAGATGATACACAATTGGTTGACACTAGCACTCAACATGAGGATGTTGAAAATGATCAAGTGGATGATCAAAGTACACAAGACGTTCGAAGATCTAGTAGGACTAGTAATCCTCCTGAGAGATATGGTTTTCTCGTGGATGGATGCTATACGGTTGATTTGGATGAACCGACAAACTATGAAGATGCTTTATCAAGGATTGATAAAGATAAATGGCAGGAAGCCATGAACGCCGAGATGCAATCCATGTATGAAAACCAAGTGTGGGAACTTGTTGAGCAACCTCCTAGCTCTAAGCTAGTTGATTGCAAATGGCTTTTCAAAATGAAAACCGACATACATGGAAACTTGGATACATATAAAGCTAGACTTGTTGCAAAAGGTTTCACTCAAACTCAAGGGGTTGATTATGATGAAACTTTCTCGCCTGTGGCAATGCTAAAGTCTATTAGGATATTATTTGCCATTGCTGCTCACTACGACTATGAAATATGGCAAATGGATGTCAAAACCGCTTTCCTAAATGGATATCTTATGGAAGATGTCTATATGGTCCAGCCTGAAGGTTTTGTTGATCCAAAATATCCTAAAAGTGTATGCAAGTTAAAGAAGTCAATCTACGGATTGAAACAAGCATCTAGAATGTGGAATCATCGTTTTAATGAGGAAGCTGAGAAATTTGGCTTCATTAAAAATGGTGATGAAGCTTGTGTATATAAGAAAGCTAGTGGGAGCACTATCATATTCCTTGTACTATATGTGGATGATATATTACTATTTGGGAATGATATTACCACAATGCAAGGAGTCAAAACTTGGCTGAAGAGTTGCTTCTCCATTAAGGATCTTGGAGATGCACAATACATATTGGGGATAGGGATCTATAGGAATAGATCCAAGAGATTGATAGGTTTAAGTCAAAGTACATACATTGATAAAATCTTGAAAAGGTTCAAGATGGAAAACTCTAAGAGAGGTTTGGTACCTATTCAAAAAGGAACCGTTCTCAGTTCATCTCAGTGTCCTGCCACGAAAGATGAACAAGAGAGAATGAAGAAAGTCCCATACGCATCTGCTATTGGGTCTATCATGTATGCAATGATATGTACTAGACCGGATGTGTCATGTGCTCTAAGCTTGACAAGTAGATACCAGAACAACCCAGGAAACAGTCATTGGATTGCTGTTAAAAGTATATTGAAATACCTTAGGAGAACTAAGGATATGTTTCTAATATATGGGTCTGGTGAGGAGGAACTCGCTGTAAAAGGTTACGTGGATGCGAGTTTCCAAACTGATCGAGATGATTCTCGATCACAATCCGGTTATGTCTTCACGTTAAATGGAGGTGCGGTCTCTTGGAAGAGTTCAAAGCAGGAGGTTGTTGCGTTATCCACTACAGAGTCGGAGTACATTGCCGCCTCACTGGCAGCTCAGGAAGCTGCATGGATGAAGAAATTCATCGACGACTTAGGAGTGGTCCCTTCCATTCAGGATCCTCTTGAGATCTTTTGTGACAACGAGGGTGCGATTGCTCAAATCAAGGAACCTCGTGCCCATCAAAAGACTCGTCACATTGAGTGGAGATTCAACTACATAAGGGATGAAGTTGAAAAAGGAAAGATATGTATTCGCAAAGTTCATACAGATCATAATGTTGCGGATCCACTCACGAAGCTTTTACATGGGCCAAAACATGAGGGACATGTTTGTGCATTAGGGCTTCGATATTCTAGTGATTGGATATGATCTATTTTATGTATTGTACCGGAACGAAATTATTCAAACTCATTAATATAACTATGGTGTTAATTTATTTGAGTTATGTTCCTATTTTGCATATTTCATCCATGAATAAGCAATTATTCTAAATTTCCGTAGTCGATCACATTTGTGGGAACAAGTGTGAGGTTTAGACTATTATGAACTCGGATTGGTATACATTCAGGTTGAATGTGGGGCAAGGTTGCAACCAAAGTTCATATATATTTGTGGGAAACAAATATTGGAAGACCCGCTCTCAAGAATTACTGTATAGAGCCTTTGTGGTCGATCACATGTAATCTTGAGTAAAGGCGAATATATTGTATCCTCTGACCTGAGATACATATTGGGTTCTAATATTCACCGAGTATTATGCCTTGATTCTTTCCTTCGCTATTCTGAAATATGGTAGTACATAAGGAAGAACTCAGGTATATTACAAAGTGTATATCTAGGACGTATGTAGTCAAGATGGAATTTGTCCCTCTTATTCGTTGAGAGTCAGATGTCTAAGGCCTGAAAAGTTAAATCTATAAGAGAGTGATCACTCTGTATCTCTTGGATTTAACATGACATCTAGGACGAAAGGAAATAATGAAAGATTCACCTAATCATATTCGAGATGGAACTCGAAAGGGATGATGTTATTGAATGGCACAAAGTCATAACATATTAGGGGTGATGGACGGTGTGTTAGGCTGTATCCATCACTTGCATTAATTTCTTATGTTTCTCGTGCAAGTGGGAGATTGAAGGTATTTCGTATGCCCGAGAGACATATTAAATTAACGTGGCTGACGTGTTATGATCCAAGTCGGGTCATACCCAATAACAAACTTACCGACACCTTATTCGTCTTTGATCTTAACGATTGAATCGTTGATTAAATACGCGACACTTGAACTTTAAGAAAAATGGTTTTCTTAAATATTACTTGATGTGTATTTATATAAATTATGGAATAATTTATATAATATGGATTTAATTATTTATAGGTAAATAATTAATAAGTTTATGTTACATTTTATATAAATGGATTATATATATTAAGATGTACATAAATAAAATGGAAGTTTATAAAAGAATTTTATAAAATAAACTAATTCTTTTATAAAACATATTCTATAATATGTGTTGAGTAAGTGGCATTGGAGTCTAAAATACATCCACTTTGACTAGCCATTTGAATGGATACTTGCATTTTCAAGAAGCATAAGTATCTAGGACTTCTTGGAGACTCAACACACTTTGAATACACATCAAAACACTTCAAAAAAACTGCATAAACTCTCACAAAATACAGCTGCAGGCCGTGGGGTTTTAAGGGGTTTAGAGGCTTCATAATTTGATTTTTGTAAGCCATATTCAAGTGTTATTAAATCCTAACCAAAGTACAAGGTGTTGGTTACAAGTTTGGGGTATAATCTCTTGAGGTTTCATCCATTTGAAGCTCCATTCAACATCATCATCTTCATCACTTTCAACTAGCTTGGAATAGGTATAACATCTTATTCTTGCTTGTAGTTTGTAAGCTTATTTCTCAACTTGATCCTTTTCTTGGGATTTAACTTTTATATGGTTAAAGATATACAAGTTTCAATTGGTAATTTTACATGCTTCCGCTTTGAATGATTCTTAAAAGGTTTTAAGTATTATGAAACTTGTTAAATCCCAACAGTGTAGTCACCAAAACGAAGTACTGTGCAACCGTTGAATACTGGTCGTCCAGTCCGGTTGGGGTTGTCAGGCCCGATAGATCTATTAACAGGATTCGCGTTTACAATACCCATGTAAATAGTAGTTACCAAGCTACAGGGAAATATGCCAGTGGTACAACTCAACGTAGAATATATTTTTAAGTACTTGTGTCTATTTTGTAAATATGTATAAAAGCAGCGCATGTATTCTCAGCCCAAAAATATATATTGCAAAAGCAATTAAAAAGGGAGCAAATGAAACTCACTTTTGCCTTGAAGGTATTTAATTCGACTTGGTCTCCGATAGATATCACGAACCTAACCATATATATAATATATCAACATATTTTCTTTTTAAGTAATCGTTACATATATATATATACTTTTAATACTTTTAATATTTTCTTAGTCCGTAGTTGTAACGACCCGGAAATTTCCGACCAAATTTAAACCATAATCTCTTTATGTTTCCGACACGATAAGCAAAAACCTTAATGTTAAGTCTAGAAAGTTTGAAATTTATATTCGGATACTCAGTTACCCTTTTGACCAAGCCTGGCGATTCACGAACAGTTTGTTTGTAAATAAATATGTGATTAAATACATATATACATATAAGTAATGGTATATATATGGTAATATATATAATTGTTATATAATTGTTATCATTTTATTATTGATATTGGTAAACTTATTAAATTTATCAATTTGTGATTCTTACTATCATTATTATTTATAATTATTAATAACACAATTATTATTATTATTATTATTACTATCAGTAATATTATCTTTATTATTATTAGTATTTCGAAATTGATATTAGAAAATTTATTATTGTATTAGTGTTTTATTACTAATAACACTGTAAATATTAAAGTTTACAAAATTATAATCAAATAAATAAATAGATTTATATAAATATTTATAGATATATATAAAATATAGATTTAAATATACAAAAACTCATATACTAATTTATATTTATAAAAATACAAATATACACATTTATAAATGAAAATTTATCACGTATTTTATCCTAAGGGAATTACAAATCAAATTCTATCTTTATCAACTACTCTAAGAAAAAAATCAGATCATTTACAGTTGTCTTATAATCAAACAAAGTGTGTTGAAAATTAATTTTACTTTCCTTATTTGCTTTTTGACAAAATATGATCTTGTCTAGCCAATCTAACTAAAATCCAAACGTAATTTTAGCTAATCCAGTTGTACCTATATCTGATAGGCTTTATATAACATTTCTTCCACTGCAATTGAGGTTAAAAAACCGATAAATAAAAATACATATGGAGTACGTGCCCTGTTTCTTCTTCATTCCTCAACTTGAACGAATTCGTATTTAAAATTTAAAGTTCTTAGATGCTGTTATGCTAGAAACCTACTGTTTAGACTGAATGCAAGGTTTCATAATCCAAATTTTCGAATTTAAATCAGGAATTTAACCTGAGTAGTCGACGGGTCCTGTTCAGGAATGTTTAACTCAAAACCTCAATTACAAACCATATCTCAAAAACCTAGTAGTGCAGAGTTCTTAGGAATCATCTATTTTAACTCTCTGTAAATTTTTAAAACCCAATTCATCTTATTAATTCCTAATTTCTGAATCAAAACTTTAAAGCTTAAAAGTCCGATGATTGTTCTTCATGAAAATTCGGGTTCCTGTTTATACTTTAGGATCGATTTAGGGTTCAGGAAGTTTCTAGGAAGAGTTTCAAATGTTTTTCATGTTGAAAATTTCAGTTAAAACGAGCTAAAAATTGGAAATCGATTTGGAGTTGGGTCGTGGGTTTAAGAAACTGTTACATCATCGGTTCTTCCAATTCTTTTCATTTGATTCTGTTTTAATTAAGACAAACGACTGCTAAATGATATTTATTCATGTATAAGTCCTAAAAATAAATTAGGAATCAAGATTTTGAATTGTTGAGTGTTGTTTCGAATTACACTGAGGAAGATGAAGAAGAACAGAATATAATACGTGTTATAAATAAATAAACAGATATAAAAACAGAAAGAACGACTTGGATGGATGGTCTAAGGTGTTAGTGGGTTATCAAGAGGTCTCGGGATCGAGACCTGTTAGAGTACATTTATTTTTTTGCAGCCTTTACAAGGGTATACTCCTTTATCCTAACTTTTATTATTATTATTATTATTATTATTATTATTATTATTATTCAGAAAACAATAAAAATTATTATTAATTTCATTAATATTTGTATTAGTGTCATTTTATGATTTCTTTTAACATAAGAATTATTATAAATATTATCATTATTATTAATAACATTATCATAGTTATTATTAATTTTTTTTTATATACTTCTATTAATATCAATTATAAGTAGTATTGTTAATGAGTAATTATTATATACAAAAATCATTATCATAATAGTAAAATTAATAATTTTACAGTTTTTAATATTAATATCTTTATCATTAATAGAATTATTAACATTATTAGTTTTATTAGTAAAATCAAGTAATATCAATATTTCCATTTTACCAATACAAAAATTATTTTAGTATTATTACAATTTCTAGTTTTTAAGAAGCAAATGATATATATATATAGCATAGCAAAATTTAATATTTATATATACAAAGTGAACATATAAAAACATATAGATAACACTAACATAAAAATGTTATAATTGAAACACTTATACATATGTGTGTTCAGTTACAATTATGAATATTAATAATTATACAAATGATATAGGTTCGTGAATCCGAGGCCAACCTTATACTTGATCAATGATGTCATATGTATTTTTACTACAAAATACTGTATGGTGAGTATATAGATCCCTTTTAAACTTTAAATATTTTTGGGCTGAGAATACATGCGCTGTTTTTATAAATGATTTACGTTATGGACACAAGTGACTAAAATTACGTTCTACATGGGTTTGAATCAAAAATCCCTTAGCTTGGTAACTTTAACTATTGGTTTATGAACTGGTAGGCGCGAATCCTAAAGATAGATCTATCGGGTTTTACACCCCCACCCAGATGTTGTTCTAGTAAACTAGAATAACGGGTGTTTAGTACTTCGAGGTTAACGGAACGCACTTGATTCGGTGCACATATTATATAACACAGGGGTACACACTCTTGTTAAGGCTAGTTACCGGGTGCCCACTGCTTAGAATGCTTTTCATACACTTGCGAGTGTATTATGTTTATAAACTTAAAATCTTGTGGTCCATAGTTATAACGCTGCTAGCATCAAACCTATATATCTCACCAACTTTATGTTGACATTTTAAAGCATGTTATCCTCAGGTACAAATTACGTCTTCCGCTGTGCATTTGCTCATGTTAATGACATTACTTGGAGTCGATCATCGCAATGGGATCAAATGTCGAAGATTTCGTCCAGACGGATAAGGACGGGTCTTTACATTTGGTATCAGAGCGTTGGTCTTAGTGAACCAGGTCTTGCATTAGTGTGTCTGACTAGTAATTGTTAGGATACATTAGTGAGTCTGGACTTTGACCGTGTCTACATGTCAAAAAGTTTTGCTTATCATCTCGAGTCGGAAACTATTTGCTTATCATCTTTAGGGAATTGCTTGCTTATCATTCATAGGTCTAGACACATCTTACTGCATTTAATGCATCGATAGTGTATAGACAAAATTCATATCTTAGTGTATCTGATAATTCATATCTTAGCACATCTGTAGATTTGCCTAATAAATGCCGTAGGTTCCTCTGTAGTCTACGAAATCTTTAGTGTTATATATAGATATTCTATATTGTTAGAATATCATCCGATATCCGAAAATCATTTCACATCGAAGATCCCTTCCATCCACCAAATTGCCCTTTTGGCGACAAACCTGAATCACTTACCGGCGAACCTGTTCGAAACACCATCTTCAGAATATCACAACACGACTATATCACAATTCAGATTCTAAACCTTATTCATTCGCTCATTTCTATCGTCAATCATCTCGACATAATATAAGAAGTTAACGAACTACATGCTCGAGTAATGGCTTTGGAGAATCTGGTGCGAAGGTTACAAACACCAGCGGCAGCACCGGCAGCATAACCAGTATCTCCAGCAACATCAACATCGCAATCTTCAGTACCAGCACCATCAACAGTATCATCATCATCATCATCAACGTCAATGGTATCCTTATCACCCTCAAACCACAATCCCGTCGTAAATCTCAACGTCACAAATTACACCTCGAGTATAATCACCGCTCTACGTATCGCTCTATCCACTTTATTTTCGTTCTACATATCGTTCTACATCGATCAATTTCGTTCTACGTATTGTTCTACCTCATTTACCTTCATTCGACATGGCAATTATGCAATCTCTAATGTTTTAGAGATCATGTAATCACGTGCTAACAATAAACCAAATGGGTATAATATCTTATTGACTCATTAAATCCATAATTACATCTGAAGAAAATATATATGCAAGTATATTTTCATAAAGATTGTCATTAAAAATTCTTTCGTACAAACTGTTAATGATGAAAATATTTTAACGGGTGGGTAGTACCCGAGGAATATTTAGAATTCACATTAATAAGTTACACTGTACATTTTTCGAATCTGATTCAACGGTCATTTGCTATCCTACTTGAAATCACCAATATACGTATCTGTTCATTCCAGATTAATCATTTCCATTTAAATTTCATATTTGGATTTTACCTACCCGAATCCAACAAGTGGCATAATGAAGAAAACATTGGACAAAAATAAAAGTGTTAGAAACAAACGAATTAACTAATTGAAATTTGGTTAGGATTTCACGCTAACTGTTCCGGCTAACTGTTCCCAGCTAACTGATTAACATTTAATTTATCGCAATTTACATTCTCGCAATTTTATTTATCGTCATTTAATTTCTGTTATTTACTTTTACGCACTATAAATAACGGGACACGTATGCAAGGTTTCGACTTATCATATCGACCCATCTATATATATATTTCGGAACAACCATAGACACTCTATAAGTGAAGGTGGGAGTTGGCTATACAGGGTTGGAGTTGATTCCAAAATATATATATGGTTTGAGTTGTGATCGACACCGAGACCGGTACACGGGTCACGATACGTATTATTTAATTCGAATATTATATATTTAATTTATATATGGAATTATCAGACTATTGAACTGCTAACTTTGAACAATTAAAATGAATTAAAATGTTGACTATAACATATGAAACTAAACAATTCTTCAAGTTTGCCACTTGATTTTATCCTAAACCTCATTTGTATCTCGACAATTACAATTTGCGTTCAAATCTTTCATAATTCTTGAAAACAACTCGATCGAAAAGTTGAACTAGTCGCACCTCGTCTATGCAAGAAAGATTCATGCATACAGTTATGCACCTGAAAAAAAAACTTTCGAAACCGAAGTTATATTTAAATCGTAACCGCGTCGAATTCCTTATCATTCATTAGCAAAAACAATCATACGATTCATTTTCAAGAAGCTAATTTTGTCACAGCTCCACTTCGACTTCTCAGCAAGACTACTCTCATTATAACCTCGATATATACAAGTTGTTCTTCCGCCATCGTTACCGGAGAACCTTTTATATCTCACGACATCAACAGCAGATATACCAGCAGCTCGTTATCTCTTCGGCAGAATCTGCAATTAGTATTTTGAAAATCTCGTAGAAATTCTCCCAGTTATACCGAAAACGTCTATCCCTAAGAAACTGTGTTAGTTTCTAAATTTTGAAACTTTCAAATTTAAAATATGAATATTTTGAAGTAGTGTTGGGAACTGATGCATGAATTAGTATAATATAATGAAACTTGATCAACTTCATTATATTACAGTAAGTCATGTTAAGTTTCTAATGGAATGTGATGATTCACAGTACCATCATCATGTGCTATGTTACACGGCTCTTACATTCTATCCAATTCCCAAACGTATTAAGAACATATCGTCTTGATAGTTCTATTTTCCTGGATATCCTGGTAATTTAACAAATCAAAATCGTGCCATTACCATTTCATTCTGAGAGCATTAGCTATGTACATTTCGAATCTCATACCTACGAATTTCGGACCATTATTCGCTTGACTCGAGGACGGGAATAAGGAAACGAAGGAGTGGACTTATAGTAAAGTATCCGACAAAGAAATCGAAACAGATTATCGCATTAAATCAAAGGGGATCCTATTTCCTAAATCGTCGAAGAACCAAATCTTATTACATGAGAATTTTTTTTAAATCCCTTAAATTTTGAAAATCAATTCTAATCACATCATCGGTTAAAAACAATTCCATATTCACTCATTTCATTCTTTTGGGATAGCTTCACTCGTACGCTTCACATGATCGAATCATTTTATCCATATCTTTCAATAATGATAAAACTCTATTATTACCTCATATTCGTCATAAAAACATTCCTATTGTTATTTATGACAACCTCTACCAAATTTCGGGGACGAAATTTATTTAACGGGTGGGTACTGTAACGACCCGGAAATTTCCGACCAAATTTAAACCATAATCTCTTTATGTTTCCGACACGATAAGCAAAAACCTTAATGTTAAGTCTAGAAAGTTTGAAATTTATATTCGGATACTCAGTTACCCTTTTGACCAAGCCTGGCGATTCACGAACAGTTTGTTTGTAAATAAATATGTGATTAAATACATATATACATATAAGTAATGGTATATATATGGTAATATATATAATTGTTATATAATTGTTATCATTTTATTATTGATATTGGTAAACTTATTAAATTTATCAATTTGTGATTCTTACTATCATTATTATTTATAATTATTAATAACACAATTATTATTATTATTATTATTACTATCAGTAATATTATCTTTATTATTATTAGTATTTCGAAATTGATATTAGAAAATTTATTATTGTATTAGTGTTTTATTACTAATAACACTGTAAATATTAAAGTTTACGAAATTATAATCAAATAAATAAATAGATTTATATAAATATTTATAGATATATATAAAATATAGATTTAAATATACAAAAACTCATATACTAATTTATATTTATAAAAATACAAATATACACATTTATAAATGAAAATTTATCACGTATTTTATCCTAAGGGAATTACAAATCAAATTCTATCTTTATCAACTACTCTAAGAAAAAAATCAGATCATTTACAGTTGTCTTATAATCAAACAAAGTGTGTTGAAAATTAATTTTACTTTCCTTATTTGCTTTTTGACAAAATATGATCTTGTCTAGCCAATCTAACTAAAATCCAAACGTAATTTTAGCTAATCCAGTTGTACCTATATCTGATAGGCTTTATATAACATTTCTTCCACTGCAATTGAGGTTAAAAAACCGATAAATAAAAATACATATGGAGTACGTGCCCTGTTTCTTCTTCATTCCTCAACTTGAACGAATTCGTATTTAAAATTTAAAGTTCTTAGATGCTGTTATGCTAGAAACCTACTGTTTAGACTGAATGCAAGGTTTCATAATCCAAATTTTCGAATTTAAATCAGGAATTTAACCTGAGTAGTCGACGGGTCCTGTTCAGGAATGTTTAACTCAAAACCTCAATTACAAACCATATCTCAAAAACCTAGTAGTGCAGAGTTCTTAGGAATCATCTATTTTAACTCTCTGTAAATTTTTAAAACCCAATTCATCTTATTAATTCCTAATTTCTGAATCAAAACTTTAAAGCTTAAAAGTCCGATGATTGTTCTTCACGAAAATTCGGGTTCCTGTTTATACTTTAGGATCGATTTAGGGTTCAGGAAGTTTCTAGGAAGAGTTTCAAATGTTTTTCATGTTGAAAATTTCAGTTAAAACGAGCTAAAAATTGGAAATCGATTTGGAGTTGGGTCGTGGGTTTAAGAAACTGTTACATCATCGGTTCTTCCAATTCTTTTCATTTGATTCTGTTTTAATTAAGACAAACGACTGCTAAATGATATTTATTCATGTATAAGTCCTAAAAATAAATTAGGAATCAAGATTTTGAATTGTTGAGTGTTGTTTCGAATTACACTGAGGAAGATGAAGAAGAACAGAACATAATACGTGTTATAAATAAATAAACAGATATAAAAACAGAAAGAACGACTTGGATGGATGGTCTAAGGTGTTAGTGGGTTATCAAGAGGTCTCGGGATCGAGACCTGTTAGAGTACATTTATTTTTTTGCAGCCTTTACAAGGGTATACTCCTTTATCCTAACTTTTATTATTATTATTATTATTATTATTATTATTATTATTATTATTATTCAGAAAACAATAAAAATTATTATTAATTTCATTAATATTTGTATTAGTGTCATTTTATGATTTCTTTTAACATAAGAATTATTATAAATATTATCATTATTATTAATAACATTATCATAGTTATTATTAATTTTTTTTTATATACTTCTATTAATATCAATTATAAGTAGTATTGTTAATGAGTAATTATTATATACAAAAATCATTATCATAATAGTAAAATTAATAATTTTACAGTTTTTAATATTAATATCTTTATTATTAATAGAATTATTAACATTATTAGTTTTATTAGTAAAATCAAGTAATATCAATATTTCCATTTTACCAATACAAAAATTATTTTAGTATTATTACAATTTCTAGTTTTTAAGAAGCAAATGATATATATATATAGCATAGCAAAATTTAATATTTATATATACAAAGTGAACATATAAAAACATATAGATAACACTAACATAAAAATGTTATAATTGAAACACTTATACATATGTGTGTTCAGTTACAATTATGAATATTAATAATTATACAAATGATATAGGTTCGTGAATCCGAGGCCAACCTTATACTTGATCAATGATGTCATATGTATTTTTACTACAAAATACTGTATGGTGAGTATATAGATCCCTTTTAAACTTTAAATATTTTTGGGCTGAGAATACATGCGCTGTTTTTATAAATGATTTACGTTATGGACACAAGTGACTAAAATTACGTTCTACATGGGTTTGAATCAAAAATCCCTTAGCTTGGTAACTTTAACTATTGGTTTATGAACTGGTAGGCGCGAATCCTAAAGATAGATCTATCGGGTTTTACACCCCCACCCAGATGTTGTTCTAGTAAACTAGAATAACGGGTGTTTAGTACTTCGAGGTTAACGGAACGCACTTGATTCGGTGCACATATTATATAACACAGGGGTACACACTCTTGTTAAGGCTAGTTACCGGGTGCCCACTGCTTAGAATGCTTTTCATACACTTGCGAGTGTATTATGTTTATAAACTTAAAATCTTGTGGTCCATAGTTATAACGCTGCTAGCATCAAACCTATATATCTCACCAACTTTATGTTGACATTTTAAAGCATGTTATCCTCAGGTACAAATTACGTCTTCCGCTGTGCATTTGCTCATGTTAATGACATTACTTGGAGTCGATCATCGCAATGGGATCAAATGTCGAAGATTTCGTCCAGACGGATAAGGACGGGTCTTTACAGTAGTTAGCAGTCCGATGTTAGTGGTCCATAATTAGTTACTTAAATAAAATAAATAAAGACCCCATCGTATTCATATTGATCAGAATTAATCTTGACCCATGGTACCATGTTGTCAAATGACGTGTTGTGTACATAAAGTACCGTGTTGTCAAATGACGTGTTGCGTACAATCATGAGGTCTTATGATTAATCTTCTCGTGTTGTTTACGGGTGGTCCTGAAATATATAAAATCAAATCATAAGTAATTATATATAAAATATCATATTAATTAGAAAAGATATGATTAATTTACTTTTTCTCCAAATATTTTCGTAGCTAAACTAGCTTCGGATACCCAATTTTGTTTTAGTCGTAGTTTCTTCATTACAACTCCGTTTTTGTTGGTTCAACTTGCCACTTCCTTGGATCGAGTCAAATTTTAAGAATATGAACTGAAAATACCTTAGTTTGTATTCGAAATCATAGGTTATAGGTCAAACTTTGGTGAAACTTATGAAAGTGATCATTTTCCATCATAAAAACAACATTTAATGATCATTTTTCTAAAAATACTTACACTTTGAGTTAAACCATGAAATTTTTGTGTGTTAACATATTCATAAGAAATATCATTTTTTCAAAACATGAACTTCCAATTCAAAGTTCAAGATGGTTTTTAATTATCCAACCCAAAACAGCCCCCGGTTGCACTCCGACGACGTAGATTCAGTTTTTAAGATGTTCTTTGTAAAACCAAGTTATATCTTGTTAGGTTAGCATATCATTATGATATATTACAGGTCTTGAAGTGTTTTAAAAGTCAATTTAGAAGGATCTATTTAGTTTGAGAACAAGTTTGAAATCATTCAAACTATGTTCTTGTTGTTAAAATTTTATACCACAAAATAAGATATCTATATGAATATGAATTGAATAAGATTATGAACAAGGTTACTACCTCAAGTTACTTGGACAAAGTTACTGTAAAATATAAGAAATAATCTTGGAATCAAAGAGTGGTGGAGTTATATCAAAAGGTTGGAAGTAAACTTCTTCAAATGGGTGGTTATTTTGATATGTTCTTGAAAGAGTTTTCTTATGGTGTTTAAGGCTTATAATTGAAGCTAAATGATGGGGAAAATGCTTGGAGATGATCAAGTATGAAGTTAGGAGTATTTTGAGTGAGAAATGAGGGTGTAGGTATGAGAAAATGGAGTGAAGAAATGGTGTTCATTTATAAAAACGTTTTTAGTTTATAAAGAAATAAAAGGATTCCTAATTTTGTTTTCTTACTAATAATTCATACTACTTGACAAATCCTAGTTACCTCATATCTAGGGCAGTAATAATGTTGATTAGGATGTTGATTTGATGTGTATATACCAATAGTAAATACGTATAGAAGCTGGGTATGATACGGGTACATATACCCTAGATATACGTATAGAAATCTTGAGGAAACGGAACGAGAATTCAAATATAGCTATCTTTTGTGAATATACTTATATTGTTTTATGTATTTAAGTCCTTAAAAAGTGATTAAATACATTATATATACGATACATGTATAAGCATTATAGATTATAAGTATATATATCAAAGAATGTTACGTATAGTTATCGTTTTGAAAACTTAAGTTAGTAGTTTCAAAATATACTTATAACTCATTGTCATTAGTACACAATGAGATGTTAAACCATCCTTAGATCATGTTAAATATATATAAATACATATATATACACAAACGTATAATTATCGTATGTTATATAGTTCGTGATATCATTGGTCATATTGGACGGTCAAACGTTGTGTAAAACTCTTTTCAAAAACACAAGTCTCAACAATTTGGATTGCTTATCATGTTGGTATGGTTTAATTTATGTAAATATTAATCTCATAAGTATAATTTGGTCGGAAAATTCCGGGTCATTACAGTACCTACCCGTTAAAAAAATTTCGTCCCCGAAATTTGATAGAGGTTGTTATGGATAACAATAAGAAGGTTTTCATGACAAATATAAGGTGATAATGGAGTTTTATCATCATTGAGTAATGTAGATAAAATGATTCGATTATGCGAAGAATATAAATGAGACTATCGTAAAAGAGTGAGATGAGTAAAATATATTCGTCTTAACTGATGACGTAGTTATGATTGATTTCCGGGATTTAAAGAGAATCTTACGTAATAAGATTTGGTTCTTTGGTGATTAAGGAAATCAGGATCTTCTTTGATTATATGTAATAATCTGTTTCGATTGCTCTGTCGGATATTTCACTATAAATTCACCCCTTCGTTTCCTTATTTTCCACGAGTCACACCTTCTATTCTTTTTCCCTTGATTCTTACTTTAAAGCATTCATCAATATGCTCCATCCAGTCCTGATTCTTGATATACTCCTAACTTTTATATCTGTCATTCTTCTTTTTCATCTACCACCAGAAGAATCTATTTGCTTCTACTATACTCTTATGTTTATAGTGTTTCTAATTCTCCCGTGTCTCTATATTTCTATCTGCATCGATATACACGGTTTGTAAATTTCGGGGTTATTATCGGAGTTTATATTCTTCATTATTTTTCGGAGCTTCATGCTTTCGTTTTCTCTTCCCGACTTCGAGTCAAGCGAGTAATGGTCCAAAATTCGTAGATATGAAATTCAGAATGAACATAGCTAATGCTCTAAGAAGAAAATGGTAATAGAACGATTTTGATTTGTTAAATTACCAGAATACCCTGGAGAAGACCGAGTCATCCAGAAAAATATTCTCTTGATATGTTTAGAGATTAGATAGAATGTAAGAGTCGTGTAAATGGCACATGATGATGGTACTGTGAATCATCATGCCTCATTAGAAACTCAACATGACTTACTGTAATATAATGACGTTGATCAAGTGTCATTATATTATACTAATCCATGCTTCAGTTCCCAACACTACTTCAAAACATTCATATTTTAAACTTGAAGGTTTCAGAATTTAGAAACTAGCACAGTTTCTTTTATGTTGCAGATATTACGAAGAGATAAATGATCTCAGATAAGAATAGTTGTGAAAATATCGCCAGAAATATTGAGGATATTTATAATAGAACATACGAGAATATCTTAGAATTTCTAATATCAATGGATGATGAAGAAGATTTGTCTGTGAAGGTTTAGAATGAGAAATAAGATGTTTGCTAACAATTTCAGCAGGCACAGAATCATTTAGATTCTTTGAAGGCAAACTTATTCTTTGTGATTTGTCCATGGCTTTCTTCATAGTTTCACATAATCCGCTTTTCGGTACTAAATTTTCTATTGAGCGTTCCTAACACTCCTTTCTTTATCATCAAACTTTTGGCCATTAAGATCATCTACAACATGCTGCTTCGTCAGCATTTTCAAAGTTAACTGATCTGGGTCATCGGTTATCAAACCGAGGTAGTTTCAGGAGAATTGTATTTTTAGAATGATTAATCGCTGATGGTAATATTGTGGAATATAAAAGGTTCCCCAGTAATAATAAAGAGTACGCATATATATCGCGGTTATAATAAAGTTGTTTCGGATGAAAAGTCGGAGTTGACTTGCTGGAGCTGTGACAAAATTAGCTACTTTGGAAAGGGATTGCAAAACGATCTTCGGTAATAACAATGTTAAAGGAACTAGAACAGTTACGTGTCAAACGTTTACTCAGTTTTTGAGGGTTTTTCAGGTGCATAACTATATGCATCAATATTTTCTTCCGTAGATGAAGTGCGGTTAATTTATCCTCTCGATTGAGGTGTTTTTAAGAATCATGATAGATTTGAACGCTGATTGTAATCGTCGAGATACAATGAGGTTTAAGATGAAATCAAGTGGCAATCTTGAAGAAATGTTTAGTTTCATATGTTATAATCAATATTTTAATTCATTTTAATTGTCCAATGTCATTAGTCCACAGTCGATAGTCCACAGTAACAGTCCAATAATTCATATATAGTTTAATATATAATATACGAATTAATTAATACGTGTCGTGACCCGTATACGTCTCAGACTCGATCACAATTCAAACTATATATATTATTGTAGAATCAACCTCAACCCTGTATAGAGAACTCGATCATTACTACATATAGAGTGTCTATGGTGATTCCAAATAATATATATAGATGCATCGATATGATATGTCAAAACATTGTATACGTGTCCCGATATTTAAAGTGCGTAAAATAATTACAGAAATTAAATGACGATAAATAAAAGTGCGATAAATAAACTGCGATAAATAAACTGCGATAAATAAAATGTAATCAGTTAGCTAGGAACAGTTAGCTGGAACAGTTAGCGTGGATTCTTAACAAAATTTTTCATAGTTAATTTGTTTGTTTCTAATAGATTTTATTTTGTCATATGTTTTCTTCATATGCCACTTGTTGGATTCTGGGAAGTCAAAATCCAAATATGAAATTGAATGAAAATGGTTATTCTGCGGTGAACGGATACGTATATCGGTGGTTGTAAGTAGGATAGTAATTGACTGTTGAATCAGCTTCGACGAATGTACAATGTAACTTATTAAGATGAAATCTAATTATTCCTCGAATATTACCTGCCTGTTAAAAAAAAATTTTCACCATTAATATTTTGTACAAAAGAACTTTTAATTACAATCTTTATGAAAACATATATACATATATATTTTCTTCAGATGAAATCATGAATTTAATGAGTTAATATGATATTAATCTCATTTGCTTTTCGGTTTGAGCTAGAATAAGAAATCTCTAAAACTTTTTGAAACCACATATTCTTCGCAGAATATCAATGAAGTTATGGATCAATACTTCATCGTTCATTATTGTTGGTACTCCTTGGTATCTATGGTGCGTATGATGTTGATGTTTGTGGGACAGATTATGATGTCGAGACGTGTGATGCGGATGTTGTTTGTTAGTGGTGATGATGGTATTGTTGATGTTATTGATGCTGGTGCTGATTATGCTGCTGGTGCTGTTGCTGGTGTTTGCAACCTTCGCACCATGTTCTCCAAAGCCGTCACGCGAGCGCGAAGTTCGTTAACTTCTGCTAGTACACCGGGATGATTGGCGGTTGGAGCGAGCGAATGAACAAGATTTGTAATATGGGATAGTATATAATCGTGACGAGATACTCTAGAAATGAGAGAGAAAATGGTGTTTCGAATAGGTTCGCCGGTAAGTGCTTCAGGTTCATCGCCAAGAGGGCAATTTGGTGGATGGAATGGATCACCTTCTTCTTGTCTCCAGTGATTTAGTATATTACGAACCCATCCCCAATTTATCCAGAATAGATGATGGGAAATTGGTTGATCCATTCCGGTGACGCTGCTTTCGGAGCCCGAATGGAAATCCATATCGGCATAACTGTCGGAATCTGAAGAATTCGAACTAGATGCAGAATCCATCTTGTATAATGGGGAAAATGAATTTTTGGTATGGAATAGATCATAGGAGTTAGATTTGGTACTCTTCAATACATAATTTACATATGTATATATAATACCAAAATCCCGTAAATTACGGAGAATCTTTGGAAAGGTATCAGTCAAAGTTCGCAATAACAGATATGCTAAGATAAGAATTCGTCTATACACTATCAATGCAGTAAATGCAGTAAAACATGTCTAGACTTATGAATGATAAGCAGGTAATTTCCTAAGGATGATAAGCAGATGATTTCCGACTAGAAATGATAAGCAAAACTTTTGACATGTAGACACGGTCGAAGTCCAGACTCATTAATGCATCCTAACAACTACTAGTTAGACACACTAATGCAAGACCTGGTTCGCTACGACCACCGCTCTGATACCAACTGAAAGGACCCGTCCTAATCCACCTGGACGAAGTCATCAACATTTGGTCCCATTACGATGATCGGCTCCAAGTAATGTCCTTATATTGAGCAAATGCACAGCGGAAGACTTAATTCGTACCTGAGAATAAACATGCTTTAAAATGTCAACCAAAAGGTTGGTGAGTTCATAGGTTTATCATAACAATCATTTCAATATGTTAATAGACCACAAGATTTCTTAATCATAAACATAATACACTCGCAAGTGTATGTAAAGCATTCTAAGTGGTTGAGCACTTGGTAACCATACTTAACATTTAATCAACGTTGCATATTCCCTTTATTATGAAATCTCACTACACCGTACCAAGTGTAGTCACCAAAACGAAGTATTGTGCAACCGTTGAATACTGGTCGTCCAGTCCGGTTGGGGTTGTCAGGCCCGATAGATCTATCAACAGGATTCGCGTTTACAATACCCATGTAAATAGTAGTTACCAAGCTACATGGAAATATGCCAGTGGTACAACTCAACGTAGAATATATTTTTAAGTACTTGTGTCTATTTTGTAAACATGTATAAAAGCAGCGCATGTATTCTCAGCCCAAAAATATATATTGCAAAAGCAATTAAAAAGGGAGCAAATGAAACTCACTTTTGCCTTGAAGGTATTTAATTCGACTTGGTCTCCGATAGATATCACGAACCTAACCATATATATAATATATCAACATATTTTCTTTTTAAGTAATCGTTACATATATATATACTTTTAATACTTTTAATATTTTCTTAGTCCGTAGTTAGCAGTCCGATGTTAGTGGTCCATAATTAGTTATTTAAATAAAATAAATAAAGACCCCATCGTATTCATATTGATCAGAATTAATCTTGACCCATGGTACCATGTTGTCAAATGACGTGTTGCGTACATAAAGTACCGTGTTGTCAAATGACG